>NW_010556160.1:7553-10959 GCF_000687285.1 Phaethon lepturus | reverse complement strand
GCTTGTCTTCCCTCGCTCGTCGCAAATATCTGCATGAGAACTTTTGTTGGGTAAGATTCCTGTGCTAACATATATAGTCCCCTTGTATTCAACTGTAAAAGCCATGTTACAGAATCCAAAATATATGGCATAGACTTTTATTCCAGTTTCTGTGGGTAAAATCTACATTCTACTTGAAAATCTACTTTAAAATCTTGCCCCTTCATTTTAGCTCCTTTCTTCTTTGTTGTAGGTTGTCTTTCCTTCCCCTAAGTTTTATGAATACAACTGTGGGAGGCCTCAGTGTAAACTTAGATGCCTAAAATGATCATGGTTAAATATAACCCTCCAGAAACAGATTACATTTCATGCCTGTTTATTTCAGTACCTTTCTTTAAACTCTGAAATGCAAAGATTAACATCATGTGTAGCTTCTGATCATTATTTCTCCAATGATGATCATTTTGAAGGAAGACTCTAGGTCATATAATTACAACAAAATCCTTAACAGTCCTCTGTATTTCCTGAGCTTCTAGCATTCTGTTTCTCTGGTGCCAAAATCCTTGTACCTCTCAAGAAACTTCTGCCAAGTTTTGTCTCAACCTGCAATATATTACATTTGTAGAGGCAGTTTCTGCTAAAAATCAGACAAAACTTGCTGTGTAAGTTTTTATAAAGTTCATATTCATATTGAAACTGGCACAATTTTCCATTGTTTAATTTAAATGAAGGTTTGGCAGAAGTTTTATTCAGTCTTGCCTGAATGCTGCAGGGCTTAATATCTTGACTGCAAGATTTAGGTGCAACTTGCTATGAAGTGCAAAAGCCTTAGTAGTATATGAGTCAGTAGAGTGAGGGTTTTTTTTCCTCTGAAGTATGAGACTCGGAAAAAAGCTACATTGGCATGTATCTTTCCAGAGCGGAGTCCAATACTTCAGCCCTTAGTCATGGAAGCAATGACTTCAGTGAATCTACCAGCATTAGAGAAGGATTACAGATGTGAGCAGTGACTGCTTGGTCAGTCAGGTCGGCTGTGTTCATCTTATCAGCAGTTTCTGTGGAACAGAACTAAAATTTAAACTGTGATGATTGGGGGGATGGAGGACGGAAACACAGCATATAAGCATGCTAGTGCTTTGCAATAGTTTTCCATGAGCCAAGCATTCCTGTATTCTGTTGTTAAACACTGTTTTGGGTTAAAGGATACTTCTGAGGAAAATGGGACCATAAAAATATGTTTATGGAGTCTGGATAGAGAGTATTAAAATCAGAAGTAATTGGTATGCAACAGAGAGCAACTTGGAAAAGTTGCCTTAACTCTGACTTTATTGCTAGCTCACTATGAGAGCTTTCACATAGTTTCTGCTGAATGTTGGAATCAGACTTAAATAATAACAAACAATTTTCTGTTTTGCTAGATGAAATCAACTGGCCCGAAAAGGATGAAGCACCACCTCCAGATGCACAGGATCTGATTATCCTGCTGCTCAGGCAGAATCCTTTGGAAAGACTGGGAACAGGTTAGGAGGCACTATTTTAAATTGTTAGTGTGCTAGAAATGGCATTCTACATTGGGAGCTTTTGTTCACCTATTCGTTTTGTCTGGGAAACATCTATCAGGGCAAGTAGCATGACAACATGTCATTATAGCAGAGGGTATTTTATAGATTCAAACCAGTAATATGAGCTTAAGAAGATAGATGATGACTGACCTTTTGTGGAGTTTACATGTGGTCATTTGCATTTATTCTTCTCTTACTTTGACAAGTAAAACAGAAACCTCTCAAAGATCCAGTTAGCCATTGGATGGGCTTCCTTCATGAATACAGTATTAAATAACTAAACACAGAAATAGAGAAGGGGAATCAATACACAACTGATGCTTCTTTTTATCAGAAGTGTCTTAACCTGGCAAATTAGTTCCTCCAGACTTTAGGGTGGTTGATGAGTACTTGAACTAATTATTCAGAAATTACTGTCTGAGGTTGTCTTATGAAAGGTCTTGTCATTCTCATTCAGCACTACTGCTTGCATGAAAAAGAATAAAACCAAAAGTGTAAATGTTAAGGAAGTAAATGGATATCAGTGAGAATGCAAGCTGCCAGCTTATTCCACTGTAGTTACCCAGTGCTTTGCTTGTTCCATTTCAGGTGAAGAACCTGGCATGTGGTATTAGGAGCAGTGAGCCTGCATAGGCCAATGAAAGCACTGTGCATTTATGTAACAGAGTTTATTTTTTAGTTGATGGAGCAGGATTTATTTGGGAATTTGGGTGAGAGGTAGTAATGAAGAATATTGCACATGATTTTTAAAGTGTTAATGTATGGGAGCCCTAGTCACTGACTGCCATCCCATTGGGCAAAGCACTGTGTAAACACAGCAAAAAAGGCCTCCTATGTAAAGGAGTCTGAATATAAAGCCATATTTTTATTTATAGTCAATGCTGTATGCCATAAATATAAATATATTTGGGACGCTAAGGAAACCAAGTGGCAGGTTGAGTCAGCATGATAGTATTTGGAAAATTGCTGGCAAAACTGAGTCCAGCAGTCAGATTGTCACCGAAATCGGGAATAAACCTCGTAACACCAATGTAGTGTTAAAAGGCAGGCATTCTTTATTCACGGCACCGGGAACACGGGGAATAGTTTTCCCAAATCGTGTTCGTTCAATCAGTCTAAGAAACGTTCTTTTATAGATGCACAAATACATATTCATTATCCTCTATACAACGATTGGTTAAAAATTCTTCACCTAACATGTAAATGACTACGCATGCTCACTATAACTTTCAAAGACTTTACTTCCTTGATCTTTTGGGTCGGAGGGTTTCTTGAGTGGGTGGTCTCTGAGTCGGTGGTTGCGATCTCCCCCTGCCGGAATTACCTTTCCCTCTAAGTTCACTTAAACTTGGCAATACCAAATGGTCCTTCATGGACCGTTAACACAAACACAAAATTATTCATTTCAAAGTCTTTGTTTCAAGACAGAAAATTTGCCTTCACTATGTTATACTACACCATTCAGACTAGTTACACTGTTCTCTATTTGCTATCAAAGAACGAGACATACTACTCTTAATTCTGATCTTCTACAATTACAATGTTACATACTGATTAGATCCTTGATGTTTAAATCAAGATGGAAAGGGTAGGGTGGACTTCTGAGCAGCATTGCTGGTGCATAACGTTCTTATGGTTACATCTATATAATCTTATAATAATTCCCATCACCTTGGTTACAAGATTGTGCTGCATATCTTTAGACCTAGTATAAAAAGGAGCTTTAGAAATCAGTTCATAACTGGCTTTAAGTTCCCCCTGAGTGGCTGTGGTGAGTATAACTGTCGTGGGTTATCTCCACCCCGGCAGTACTCACCACGCAGCCGCTTGCTCACTCCCCCACAGTGGGACAGGGGAGAGAATCG
>NW_010556160.1:4700-7514 GCF_000687285.1 Phaethon lepturus | reverse complement strand
GTAAAGCAAAAGCCGCGCACGCAAGCAAAGCAAAACAAGGAATTTGTTCACTACTCCCCATGGGCAGGCAGGTGTTCAGCCATCTCCAGGGAAGCAGGGCTCCGTCACGCGTAATGGTTTCTTGGGAAGACAGACGCCATCACTCCGAACGTCCCTCCACCCCTTCCTTCTTCTTCATCCCAGCTTTATATACTGAGCATGACGTTATATGGTATGGAATATCTCTTTGGCCAGCCTGGGTCAGCTGTCCCGGCTGTGTCCCCTCCCAGCTCCCCATGCACCCCCAGCCTCCTTGCTAGCAGGCCAGCATGAGAAGCTGGACTGTCCTTGACTGCTCAGCAACAACCCAAAACATCAGCACATTATCAACAGTTTCTCATCCCAAATCCAAAACACAGTCTCACACTGGCTTCTGTGAAGAAAACCAGCTCTATCCTGGCTGAAACCAGGACAATAACCCAGACCCCGAGTACTATTGACATGGTCCCAAAGGACAGGTCTTCCTTTGGGACATGGTGACATGACAGATGAGTGAACTGCATGTCCCTTGCTCCCTGAGTATCTGGGATCTCTGTAGACTTAGACTGCACTGTAGCTGATAGTATAGAGTAAGTGGCATCCAGCAAAGTTTGTTGTTCTCTCTTGCCCCATGTTGAAAAAGATAAGAGTGAGGGAGGTATCATGCCCCAGTCAGCTTCTCCACTTGCTGCCTGCTTCATCTGCTGCAAAGGGCACTACTGCCAAGGGCAAAATGAAGAGCCACAACTAGATCCATTTCCTTGTTTTAAATATACTTCTTTTAGGCATTGTCATGTCATTGCCAGGATGCTTTTTCCTGGTAAACGTAGCGTTACTGCAAGACTGTCACCCTGTTGTAACCAAGGTGGTAGGGAATTAAAATAAAATAGGGTTAGAAAATAGGTTTGTGAATTTGTAGCAAGTTGTAACTATAGAAACATGCCATGCACCAACAATGCTGCCCAGAAGTCCACTCAATCCTTTCCATCTTGATTTAAGTATCAAGGGTTTAAACAATGATGTAGAAGTGTAATTTGTAATTTTCTTGTCTTGAAACAAAGACTTTGGAATGAATAATTACTTATTGTGCCAACGGCCCATAAAGGTCTATTTGGTGTTGCCAAGTTTAAATGAACTTAGAGGGAAAGGTAATTCTGGCAGGGGGAGATCGCGACCACCGACTCAGAGACCACCCACTCAAGAAACCCTCCGACCCAAAAGATCAAGGAAGTAAATTCTTAGAAAGTTATAGTGAGCATGCGTAGTCATTTACATGTTAGGCGAAGAATTTTTAACCAATCATTGTATAGAGGATAATGAATATGTATTTGTGTATCTATAAAAGAACGTTTCTTAGACTGATTGAACGAACACGATTTGGGAAAACTATTCCCCGTGTTCCCAGCGCCGTGAATAAAGAATGCCTGCCTTTTAACACTACATTGGTGATACGAGGTTTATTCCCAATTTCGGTGACACTGTGAGAGGCTGGATCACAAGGAGATTGCAAGTTCTGCCTCTGTTTTGCTACAGCTGGTTGAGAAAGTGAATTGGCTAGAGTGATCATTACGTGTAATCTAAATACAAGAGAAAAAGAGATCATTTTCAGATTGAGCTACTGCTTTTCAGCTTTGCAGTTTCTAATGAAAAGCAGTTTTCAGCATTGTGATTTTTTTTGCAGCAATATAAGCACAGATTGTGTGCCTATATTTTAGCTGGGTTAGAAATTCTTGTGACTTTCACAAGCGATACACCAAATTTTGTTTGACTCAAACTTTCCATCTCATTAAATTCCCCTTTGGTGGGATGCTGCAGTCTCATCTGCCCTTTTCTTGCTCTACCGCCTGTTTCATGCTGAACTAACTCTCCTGTACTTAATGGAGACATTTCACTCTACATGAGCATAAAGACCAATTTCCCTCACTTTCAATTTTTAAAAAATCTGTTCTGCCCTAGAAAAGTATCAGTGCACAGCCATTTAACTGTATTGAAAGCAGGGAAGTTCTTCTTTCAGTCTGAAACTACTGTTTTGCTCACACTGAGCCTGAGAAGTTCAGCAAGCTTTTTTTTCCTTACGATCGACTTTCTAGCCAACTCACACAGTTTGTCTGACCTTTGCTGCTCTGTCTCGCTTTCATTAAGGGAAGGTAGCACAAGGTCATCCATTTTAACAACCCGCCTCACTCTGTAATGGCTTGTGATTGACAGCTTTTGATTTTCACAATGCCCGTCTGCATTAGCTGCAAAGCGTCTAATACTGCGCGGAGGTGAGTGACAATCACCGGTCTCTCTCAAGATACAGGAGCTGCCTACGTAAAGGATTGGTCTCTGGTGAATGCTTTTCTGCTGTGTCCGACTGTTTTCAATTGACAAGGCGTTTCCCTCAGGGGATCTGAAGACCTTTATAGGAGAAATAAGGCAGATGTATCTTGAGATGTGCTCAGGGACAGCAGTCATTGTCCCTTCTCATACCCACACATCCGTGCACCCTCATGCTCTCTCCTGCTGCTGCCCAGGGACTTTGGGAGCCCATCAAACCAGCACCACAGTTCACCTCCCAGAGAGCTCAAAGGATGATAAAATTTCACAGAGGTGTTTAGCAGATATCAAGAGCTAGAAAGAGGACAGGTCTAAGGAATTTTGTCTCTTATGCTGCGCTCTTGTCCTGGTTTCGGCTGGGATAGAGTTAACTTTCTTCCTAATAACTGATATAGTGCTGTATTTGGGATTTGGGATTAAAATAATGTTGATAACGTACTGATGTTTTTAGTTGTTGCTAAGCAGTCAAGGACTGTT
>NW_010556160.1:0-4417 GCF_000687285.1 Phaethon lepturus | reverse complement strand
GACCAAAGGGATATGCCATACCATATGACATCGTGCTCACTATATAAACTGGGGGAGTTGGCTGGGGAGGGGCTGCGGCTCGGGAATTAACTGGGCATCGGTCAGCAGGTGGTGAGCAATTGTGCTGTGCATCACTTGTTTTGTATATTCTTTTATCATTATCATTATTCTCTTTTCCCCCCTGTCCTATTAAACTGTCTTTATATCAACCCACAAGTTCTATCCTTTTTCTTTTCTGGTTCTTCCCCTGTCCTGTTGCGGGGGGTGGGGGGTGGAGGTGAGCAAATGGCTGTGTGGTTGTTTTGGCTACCTGCCAGGTTAAACCACAACAGTTCTCCATACAGGAATTTGTACATGATGGTGGGATGATGGTGTGTCTATTTGCTATTTGGTTGATGTGCAATACCACATGAAAATGGTAAGAAAGTACCAGGGTTTCTCCAGGGGCAGGGGAAAAGGCTGACCCATAAGATTTTTATTTTATTTTTTTTAAAGTGGAAGACAAGGAAAAAAAAGACAAGGATTTTGATTCAAGGAAGAAGCACAGTGGAAACTCAGTCCCCACACAGCACACAGCTGGGGTCAATAGCAAATTCCTCACTGAATTAAATGTACAAATCCCTGAGTGCTCTGAGATGTATGACAGGATGCCCCAGGTGATGGTTGTTCCTGATGGAGTGCGTGGGTGCAGCCAGCACTTTTTGCTACATGCCGCTCAAGATGGTCCAAAAGTTTGTAGGGTGTAGGTTGTGTCACTGGTGAGGGTAATTTAAATAGTGCTTCTCTTAGCTAGGAGAGAGCCATGCACAGGACCCCTGCAGTCAGATTGGCCAACTGTGTAATACATGTGTTGACTTCCCTGCAAGCAGAATGTCTCAGAG
Organism: Phaethon lepturus; assembly: GCF_000687285.1. Lineage (NCBI taxonomy): Eukaryota > Metazoa > Chordata > Aves > Phaethontiformes > Phaethontidae > Phaethon > Phaethon lepturus. Next base: position 3,536 of record NW_010556160.1, on the reverse strand, counting down.
CTTCCTGGAAGGATATTGCCAAAGCTGTGGCTCCCACGTGGCCCCGGGGACCCCATCCCTCCGAGGCTGGCCCTGTAACCACCCAGGGCAGGCCGTCTCCTTGACCTTTCTTTGGGAGCAGGGCTGGGTGGGGAAGAGGGTTGCATTGTGCTGGCTGCACCCACACTCCCCATCACAGCTCAGTAGTCAGAGCGACTGTGATGCTCTGAGCATTTCCTCTGCCTTGAGTGGCCACAGCAGGCTATTTGAGGGTGGCATTTTCCTGTGTGGACATTCCCAGGCTCTGGTCGACTTTCATGCCATCACCAGGCAAAGGCAGGTCAGGCATGTTTAATGAACTTTTCTGATATCCACAGAGTAGAGCAATAGAGCAATTTTTTTTCACTGAAACTGAAAAGCCCTCATAGAAATTTTAAAGTCTTGGTGTATCAGATATGATATTTGTCTAGCCTGAGCTAAACATTCACACCATCCTCTCGCTGCAGAGCATAACCACAGTTTGGATCCAATTAATTTGGACATGTTCCTTCCAGAAATATTCCTAGACCTGCTCTTTTTTACCTCCTTTCTGCAAGGTAAGACTTCTCACAGAGTAAACTTTGTTACAAGACTCATGAAATTCAGAATTTAAAACTACTTTGTGGGGATTCTTTCTGAGGGTTTAATAAAACATGTAGAACAGTAAACAATCCTCATATGTGCTAACTTCTATAAGAAAGTACTACAGATGAGTCACACTTCAAATCAGTACAAGAGAGATTCAATGCATTTGTTTTAAAAACACACTCCACAAAACCCAGGGCTGTACATTGCAAGCCTATGCTAAGGTTTCCTAGGTTCTGGCTGCTACGTTTTTAAATAATTCAAAATTCTGTTTGTTTTTTTGAAGTGCCATAGTATCCTATAAGTGGAAGTATAATAGTAGCATTGAGTGTTTCCAGATGAAGCATTGGTGCTTCGCTTTGTAATGGTTCAGAATCAAAGCCTAAATTTCCCAAAGTTAGAGGGATTTTTTCCAAAAGTGGGATTATGTCTCAACTTTGCACACCTGGCCATATGTTACTTAAATATTACACCTAAAGTCTAAAAGTATCTGCTGGTCCGATAACATAACTCTGCACTTGCTTCATATGTTCAAAGGTGGCTTTGACAGTAACTTCAGCAGGTTGCTTTGAGTCCTCAGGCTAGTGGAGAATTGTATGCAGCGTTGAAGAGTTGGTTCTGGCTCTCTGAGGTGGAGAGAGTTGACATCTTAGACTTCACCTATCTCTGGATTGTAAAGCACGTGTGCCCTATGCGCTCCGTAATACCTTGGTGAGCAAACACAGTGCTGTTGTGCATGTGTTTTGGAGACCTTGGAGAGGTGAAAGGCCCATCTGATTCACCTCATGTTTTCTACCCTTCTTCACAATACAGTTTAAAGAACGGCATAGGCTTCCTATGCAATACCTGTAATTCTACCAGCTAACTATGAGTATTTTTTAATAAGTCAAGAGGAAAATTATGAGTTTCAATTAAAAAGAGGAATATTTTGCCCCTGCTTGAATGAAGACAGCCAGGTGACAAAGAAAAGAATACTTAGAATTTCTGTGATGCTGTCTGAATGTGAATGATCATTCTCGCAAAATGCATGAGAGATGAAGATGGCTTTATTTTTACAATGAGAAAGGTAGTGACCATGTGCTCAGCCTGTTCAGGGCGCTGTCAACACTGTAAACTGTGAGTGGCTTGCAAACACTCTAAACTTGTTCCTTGTATAGACTTTCTTCCAAATAATATTTCTCTCCCAAATAATATTTCTCTCCCAAATGTCATAAGCGAGGTTTTTTTGGTATACCCCTGTAACAGCACTATGGTTATTTTTCTGCTTGTAGAGGGCCTGCAGTGCATGCTAATTATTGAGATTAGCTATCACAGGAGCATGATATACACACAGATAATTACACAGCTAAGTAATACTCAGAGTTCTTCATCAGGTTATATTCTAGTAGTTCTTTCACAGCTGTCGGGTAAGAATCACTAAGTTCAGAGATGGTATAGACTGAGTTACTATGCTTATTAAATGACGGTTTTCTTTCAGTTTAATCTCAGCATCGTTCTATAAAATCTGAACTTAGCTTTGCCTACACTGAAAAATGATGTCTTTATATCTATATCAACCAAAATCTTATATGTTAGCTGTACCTAATACTGTCCAAAAACCTACCTTATTCATGTTTATCAGTAAAATAAACTACAACAATAGATGGCCAGTGCTCCTGACCAGAGTCATGTGGCTGAGTCACAGGACATGTCCCACATGTATCCAATAGCAAAAGCAGAGGAATCTGGGCTTGGCTGTTTTGTGAGATTTCAGCATTAACCCAGTCACACTGATCTCTAGGAGCCTCTGGTGACTCACATTTAGGGAGTAGTGCCTGTGCTGACAAAGCATATCTGCCCTCACATGACGTCGCTTGGCACAGAAACCAAACCTGGAATGTTTCTGGGCTGCATTCCTTTTGAGAACTGTCACCCTGTTACAGTCACCAAAGTGTGTTTTATGCTGCTGCAATTGTGTTTACATTTGCACAAACCTGAACACAGAGTGCTTTCAAAACAATGAAATAAAACAAAGCCATAATTGATCTTGTTGTTGCAAGAAATTCTTGTGGTCTTACATGAAGAGTATCAGAATGTAGAAAAATGGAGGCTTGGTGAGTAACTGTCCTATGTACCAACTAGATATTGTGTTTTAAGTACAGTAGTCATATATATAACTGAATCCAAAATACCAACTAACGCTTTCTTTAGCACTGCTGGATGATTTGGGGGATGGTTTTGGGTGTACTCACAATGATATCTGCTACCAAACTCTGATTTTGTGATTTTCTTTTTGTGAGTGTTTGTTAGGAAGAGGACTGAGAATTGTTCTTTCAATGTTAGCAATGAGTGTGTTTCCTATCTAAAATGAAAAGGCAGCCTACATCTAACAAGTTAAACCTTGCATTAAGAAAATAGGGGTTAAGCTACAGGGAAAGAAATTTAGTTCTAAGATCTGGTTGTCGGTCAAACTTCTCATTCACTAAGATTCATACAGAGAGAGGAGGAGAGAGTGTTTATGTAAACACGATATATTTTGACACAAAGATGTCATAAAACTTTAAGCGATTCCCTGTTCTGTGTCTGTGTGCTCAGAATGTACTCTAATAGGCAGATTTTTTTTTTCCAGACGTGTTTGGTTTCTCTCCTTTGGGAAGTCCTATGTCTCCTCATTCCATATCATCGGATCCTTCATCCTCCTGAGATTCATCCCCCAGCCATGATTCTTCGATTGCTGCTGCAAGTCTTCATCAGCTGATAATAATTCACAGTTCAGGAAAAAAGTATGGCTTCACCATCCGAGCAATCAGGGTTTACGTGGGTGACAGTGATATCTACACTCTGCACCATATTGTTTGGGTAAGAAATTTTTTTTTTTTTTGTTATATACAGCCACAGAAAACTGTAATGATGTATTTGCTTTTGTCGTGGTTTAACCCCAGCCAGTAACTAAG
>NW_010556159.1:0-5436 GCF_000687285.1 Phaethon lepturus | reverse complement strand
GAAGTCCCCAGCACCGGGCAGCGGCCGCGTCCCTGGGCTGCCGTTGCCCACCATAATAAGCCCCGGCCCTTCTCCTTGCCGCCCCGCGAAGGTTGAGGCGCCACACTCCATCCTTCTGCGACGAGTCCCTGTTTGGTGCCAAGCCCGAGGGTCCGGCCTGGGCAGCTCCGTGGATGAGGAAAGAAGACGTGGCCAAGCTCCATCCGCTGCTCTGGAGCCCTCCGCCTGGCCCCCGAAACCAGCCCAGCTTTTCCCCTCGCTCCAGAGGGACGCCCTTGAGAGCCGTCCACCCGCAAACCCCGGCGACTCCAGCAACAGCAGGCTTCGAGGCGGGCCATGAGGGCAAGTCCTGCGTCTGGAAGCGTCCCGAGAGCAATTCGGGCTTCCAAGGCCGGGGTGCTCCCAGCAGAGGACGTTCCCAGTCTCTCAGTCAGCTGAACACCACCTCAGATGGGCTCTGCCTGGCTTCAGACAATCCCAAGACAGAAAGGTGTAAAAACCAGAGCCCTCCGAGAGCCCCTGTGACCCGCCAAGGCCCTCTGATGCGAGGTCGATCAAAAAGCATCTCCAGACCTTCTTTGGCCATGAACTCCCAGGCAGCGGGTGGCTGCAAACCCAGACCTCCCTGGAAGTGAAGCCAAATGTGCCACTTGGGTGTGAACGCAGCCTTAGCCTACCCCAGGTGGGGCCTGACCTCCTGGTGAGCGAGTCCAGAAGGAGCCTGAGACCTCCTGCAGCTGCAGATGAAGGATGGGGCTGCTCCGTGCAGGAGAACAAACTGGGAACCGAGGGTGACTGCGGCACTGGAGCAGCAGCCTTGATGGTAACAGCAGCTTCCATTGACTGTCCAGGGGTCATCGGACGAGGTGCGGTAATGAATCGGGTTCCTTCTGTCCAGGAAGTCCAGCTGGGAAGTTGGAACTGCAGGAGACAGGGCTGCCTACAGAATAGGTCCAGGGCCCGTCCAGGAGAAGCACTAGGCACAGGTACATCTACAGCGCAGCATGGGGTGGACAGGCAGGGCCTGAGCTGGGGTGGAGCTCCCAAACCAGGGAGCAGAGGGTGCCACCAGGGTGGAAGGTCCCAAGCAAGGCTGGCCAGGGCAGTTAAGGTCTGAGGGCCCTGATGGGGACCTCCGCTGACCACTTTTTGCTTCATCCTGTTTGTCACGTATAATCACAGGATTGCTTGTGCTTGATGGGACTGCAGGAAGTCTCTAGCCCAACCTCCTGCTCAAGGCAGGTGAGCTATGGGCTGCTCAGGGGTTTGTCCAGTTGGGTGGTGGAAACCCTGGAGGACGGAGGCTGCACAGCCTCTCTGGCACCCACTCCCACTGCTTGACTGTCCTTGGCGTGGAAGAGTTTCCCTTTTTATCCAGCCAGAGCCTTTCTTGTTTCAGTTTGTGTCTGCTTTCTCACTCTGCTCTGCACCTGAGCACACAGCTTGGCTCAAACCTCATGGTAACCTCCCCTTCATAGGTACCTCGAGGCTGCTCTGAGGCCCCCCAAAACCTTCCCTTCTCCAGGCTGATCGAGCCCCATTCCCTCAGCCTCTGCGCATGGGACATGTGCTCCAGCCCCGACCGTCTTGGTGGCTCTCTGCTGGACTTGCTCCATGTCATCAACACTTTAATGCTCTCCTTTGGTGAGGAAGGAGAAGAGAGGATGAGCAGAGAGGTGAGGACGCCCTGCGTCCTGCTGCGTCCAGCAGCTTCTGGTGATGGGAACGTGCTGAGTGGACATGTAATCCCATGGTTTGTACTGAGGGTTGTGAGGTGCTCTCACAGCAACACCGTGCTCGTCACCAAATAAATGATCCAAGGCAAACTCCCAAGTCTGGTACCTCGTGTTTGGTCCGTGGGACGCTGCTGTGCGATCTGGGCACAGCTAACATCTCCAAAGATTGGCTGAGCAAGACAGCTCCTCCTCAATTTCCATTCCTGAGGTGGGAAAGAGCAACTTGGCCTGTAGGAATACAGGTAGGGAGGCAGATAAAGGATGCAGGCCAGGTGACTTGGGGTTTGCAGCCAGTGTCGCTGCTGCCCTGCGAAGGGAGGCTGCAGTGATGAGCTGCTGAGGTCAGGGAACGCAGGGGAGTCACTGAGAGCCTGGTAACTCCTCCCACACAAAGGGAAGCATTCTCTCAAATTCATCCAACGACAAACCGAGCCAGATTAAGGGCATCATTCTGCCCCCATACGTTGTTTTATTGTCACCTTGAGGAGCAGCAGGACTGGGCCTTGACCCACCCGAGCACATGAAGAGCACTGAAGCTAGGAAGGCAAGTCAGGAGGGACGCTCCTGGTCCAGTCCCATTGGCAAGAAAGGTTATTCTTGCTTTTGAAAGGCAACAGAGCTCGACCTAAAATGGTGAGACATGTTGTCACACCACTGCTCTGAAGTACCCCGTCTGTGACAGCCAGCCCTGGCAGGCTTGGGCAAGTGCTATCTCAGTTAATGCTTGTAATCTGGGAGAGCTGAGCCCCAGGGGAGCAAGCAGCCTTGCTGGGAGGAAAGAATGGAGGACAGAGGATGGATTTTGTGCTTATTTCTTGGCCTTCTTGCCCTTTCCCTTTTTCTTCATCTGCGACGTGTGGAGTGTCTGGAGCAAGTAGCTTTTCTGGATGTGGATGGTAGCACAGGTCATGGCCGTCTCCTTCACGTTCTGCTCATTCTCCTGCTGCATTCAGTGCTCCTCCTCAGTCCAGGAACAGTAGGTAAGCACAGTGTGTTTCTCTTTTGGGGGCCAAGTCTTTTCCTTGGTGCAGACAGCATGAAGTGCCTCTCACTCAGCCTGGCAAGACAGCAGATGCCAGTTACTGCAGGCTTGAGGGCCTTCAGCAGGTTTTCCCTGCACATCCCTATGGAGAGATCATTTGAGCTATCCCAAATCCAGGTAGAATTGCCCCTGGCTGCTGAACTGAGCCTTCCCAAAGGGACCAAAAAAGGAAGTGTGCTTGATGGGACTTCTCAAGTGGTACCAGGTCTAAATACCTTCATGGTTCTTTGAACCTGCCCCCCCCAAGCTTCCCTACGTTGCAGACAGCTTCTGTCCTCTGATGGGGACTCTGACTGAGGCACATGCAGATAGGAAGCAAGAATTAACCTGATGTTATTAAAAACCTGACAAGGTGAGGATCCTTACGATTAGCATCAAGCTTTCAGGCCACTCCTTACACTTTGCATTGCAGCAGTCCAGCAGCTTTTTTCCACCTGGGTAAAAATTACAGGGTCATGAAAGCAATTGGGGCCTTCTCAGAGGAGGTGTTGGGGGTGCTGACAGGAACCTGAGCCTGTTCAGCTTAATTTGGATGTCAGCACAGTGGCATGCAAGCTATTAAGCCTGGAGGTCTCTCCATAGGCTGGGAGAGAAATCAAAGTGTGATTTGGACACTAGATGGAGACAAGAGGGTTAAGGATTGACACGAAAGTGGGAGCCCTGTTCCCTAGCAGCAGGTGGATGAGTCGGATCCAGTGAGGTGAGTCATCAGTAAACTGGGGTAACTGCCCCAAAATCTAAGCAGCAGAGTAACCCGAAAGCAGGACACAAAGTGCAATGTTGGAGTGCTGGAGTACTTGAAAGATGAAGCCTCTTAAAACAAAGAGAGGTTTTTATCTGAAAAACAAGTTGACAGTGGCTTGTGTGGCTGGGGGTAGCCAGTTTAGCCCCACTGCTGTGTTCAGGCTTCAAGGAATCAACAGGGCAAACTAGAGCTCATCACATCAGCCACATGCTTTTCATGTCCCACACTGGCCCAGGTTGTCACTGAGGGCTTCCAGGCTGTCAGGAGGTCAGAACTGGCACTTCTCACTATTTACACCACAAAGAGTGTTGGTTAAAATATAAATGGGTTGCTTGGATTTCATATTGCAGTTCTTACTCATATTTGACGCTTTACTACTGCCCTGTTGTCATGTTCTAGCAGAGCTGTGCAGTCCAGCACGAGAATAAAAGATGCTCCATTACTGCTGTGGGCTGCCCTGCCTGCAGGAGGCTGGTGCTTGTGTGGAGCAAACACCAAGTGTGAATAAAATTAGATGGGGGAAATGTTCTCTTGTTTCCAAGCTCCAGATTTACTCTGTCCCATGTCACTGGTGCTCGGCTCAGGCGAGAGTTGTTCATACAGAGGCCTGAATTGCATCGGGACTCCTGCCTGCTGCTGCTCTTACTTTTCATTTTTCTATCTGCTCAGCACTGCAATAAAACACACTCTCTCTACCTTTGACTCAACCCTGACTCCTTGTCTTGCATCTCTCAGCAAAGTACCAGCCAATCTGGGAACTGCTTAGCTTCCAAAATTATCTGTGCCCAGCCCTGGGTGCTACAAACAACTACAAAAGATGGTTTTATGTGCAGGCAGTACTATGTTTGCTCTGCTTCGCCTATACCAGCTCCCTTGTTTCCCAACACACGCCTCACCTGAGCTGCGGTAGCCTCACTGTTCTGCGTTCTGGCTAGCATGCAGCCGCTCCACACTGGCACAGCACTATGCAGAGGAGGTTTCAGAGCTGAGTCAGTGGTCAGGGAGAAAAGGTGGCCTTCTGAGTAAGCTACTTGGTGGTTGCAATCGTGTTTCTACAGGGCTGCTTTCCACTGAAATCAGCAGAGCAGGTGCACTCTGAAAAACAGCCCATGTGTCCTACCAGGAGCTGGCAGGAGCCAGGTGACTACCTGAAGCAGGCAGCACCCTGACCTGGCAGCACAGGTTTAATCTCCTCCTGCACTACCTTTCTGGGAGCCAGTGCTGATTCTCAGTGCTCTAATACAAGTGTATTGAGTTGTGTCCTTGGGTGCCAAGTGTCCTGCTGTAGACTGGCACGCTTCTTCGGGGAAGCCTGCAGCTCCTGTTTCTGCTGTTTCACTGCTACCTGCCTGGTCTGTGGGATTCAGGTCTTTTAAGTCTTTTGGCCAGCTCTTACAAGCTGTTTTTGAGATCTCTCATCACATTGTCCTCCTTGTAAATCCAGCCCTGGAGGATAATACAAAGAAAGAAGTACCACTGAGAAGGGTTGGGCACGGTGAGGCACCAGGTGGGCAGAAGAAAGGCTCATTTGCAAAGATTTTGGTAATTTGAGACTGGACACCTTTGCTCTGGTAGCAAGGGGGATGCTCCAGCTGGACGGTGGCTGTACCTACCCATTTGTAATACTGACAGGAGTCCTGCCTGTGTCAAAATCAATCAGAGCCACTGGGCTGAGCCCGGTGGCTTTATCAGGCTGGATTAGACTCAGAGGGACTGCCTCAGGGACGTTGCTCAGTGGGTTGCCTGTGAGAGAAATGCTCGGCCAGCACCACTGGAACAGATTTATTCATTACACACTGGGCTGCTTGCTTCCAGCTTGAGAATCCTCACCTCATCAGAGATGGATGTAATCGTGGGGTCTCAGGAGCGTCATGTTTCACCGACAGGGCCCTCGGCCCTTCATAGCACCTGCC
>NW_010556158.1:1214-1678 GCF_000687285.1 Phaethon lepturus | reverse complement strand
TTAAAGGCACAGGAGCAGGAGGTCCCCATGTACCACAACAGATGACCGGCCTGGCGAACAGGGAGCTTTTGCTGGGACTCAGGGGGAAAAAGGAGAGTTTATCGCCTTTGGAAGAAGGGGCAGGCAACTCTGGAAGAGTACAAGGATCTCGTTAGGTCAAGCAGAGACAAAATTAGAAAGGCAAAAGCGCAGCTAGAACTCAATCTGGCCACAGTCCTTTACAGTCGTAAAGGATAACAAAAAATGCTTTTACAAATATATTATCAAGAAAAAGAAAGCCAAAGAGAATCACCATCCTTTATTGGATGTGGGGGGGAACGTTGGCAACAAGGATGAGAACAAGGCTGCGGTAATTAATGCCTTCTTTGCCTCAGCTTTAATAGCTAGTCCAGGTTTCCACAGGGTATTCAGCTCCCTGAGCCAGAAAACAGGGACAGAGATAAGGAAAAACTCACCATACTGAC
>NW_010556158.1:0-232 GCF_000687285.1 Phaethon lepturus | reverse complement strand
CTGTACCGCGGTCCTTGGCCCTGGTGAGGCTGCACCTCGAATACTGTGTTCAGTTTTGGTCCACCCACTGCAAGAAGGACATTGAGTTGCTGTAGCATGTCCAGAGAAGGGCAATGAAGCTGGTTAGCAAGTCTTGAGAAGAGGAGGCTGAGGGGAGACCTTATCGTTCTCTACAACTACCTGAAAGGGCGTTGTTGTGAGATGGGTGTTGATCTCTTCTCCCAAGGAACTA
>NW_010556157.1:0-4558 GCF_000687285.1 Phaethon lepturus | reverse complement strand
ACAAATTGCATTGCCAATTTCTAATGCTTCTTCTACTAGCCACGTTTTGTCCCTCAGTATGTGTTGATGCCTCCTACCTGGATGAGTTGCTGTAGTGTGTCCATAGGTGTCAACCTATGATATTGCCCTGAAAAGAGCAAAATTTCCACTTGCTGACACTAGAGAGGAAAGTAGGCTTAAGTCTGTGACAGGCCACAGTTTCATCTTCTATCAGAGTGAAAAAAGCAAGTACTTGATGCCACACCTCCTACATTTCCAAGGTACGCCACACTCAGTCCTCGTTTTCCCTTCCATGGCATTCCCATTTTTGCTGTGACAAACCAGGTATCCCAAGGAGAATGTGGTATGGCAAGTCCTTTGCAAAGCCAGTTCCTTACATTACTGTTCAGTAAGGATTATGACAAACCACTAATCAGAGATGGAAAAACCACAAAGCAAATTATTCTGAAAATCATGCATTATCATTTTTCTGCATTACCATTTTTCTATGCATTTTTCATGCTGCTTTGCAGTGTGCATTTTCAATTGTGTTCTAAGAATGAGATTGATTTAACTGGCAATTGTTTATCCAATGTTGTTATCTCCTACATTATTATTATTGTTTTAGAGGCATCAAAATATTCTTATGAAAATGTTTTAAAGTTGAAAGAACTTCCGCTATAGAAAAAAAGATCCAAAATCATCTAAGAAATCTCCAATATTTACTTTCTTCCTCAGAAATACAGCAAAATAATAATGATTTTCACTGCAGTTTCATTTAACTGAAGTATGTGTTCTACCCTGTGAAATGGGAAACAAGTACAGCATTATTAAGTTTAGCTACGAGACATTTACTTGCATGCTTCTAAATATACAGTTGGGTTATTTCATTTGATAGTCCATGCTGCCTGGAAACTATAGAGCCAGCATTTTTTATTTTTTCTTGAAGAAGAGTTTTATTTTAAGACTGTATGACCAAGAAGAGTAAAGCTGAGAAGACGACATTTCAGGAAGTGTATGTAAAATGAACTCAGCGATCCTCTCTAACCTTTTCATTGGTTATATTGAGACTATCTCGTCAAAGCTACTTTGCAGGCGAAGCTGGCCATATGTCCACACTGCCTAGGCTGCAGCGAGGCACCAGCCTTTGTTCAACAAGCAATAACGCTTTGAAAATATCAGGCTTTTGATGTACTTTCCAGTCTGCACTCATATGTATTTTCGATGCATCTTCTAAATTCAAGCCACCTGAAGAATTGCTTGTCAATGTACACCTGGAGAAGAGGCATAGCCCAAAATGCTGTATTTACATGGCCAGCATGATGCTATAGCCAGTGTGACCCAGAAAACTAGATGCAACAATGCCACAGAGTAACCAGTCATGATGTCATCCCAACATGGTTGCCAAAAAAAGGATGTTTATGATCAGATGACTGCCACTGGACTTCACAAGACTAAAGTAACACCTGGGACTTGTGTGCTTAAAAGTTTGGGCCAGACAAAAGCCCTAAAACATGCAGAAATTGTGGACTTGATCAGTGGCACTAGCGTAAATGAAATGCTTACAGCAATCACCCCAGGAAAATAAGGGCCACACAAATGGATGCCGTCCTCCAGTAGATGCTACACAACAGGGATCCCACGGACATTCCCAGCCCAGCCAAGAATGGCTTTCTGTCAGAAAGTGACTGTTGGTTTCATTACTAAGCTGAGGACAAGCCAGATGGCTGTCATTTCACACACCTGCATGCTCCAACAACTCTGACATTGGCGGTGGCTACAGGAACAGGCTGGTGCCAAACTAGGAAGGCCACAGGATAACGTTAGTTTGGTGCAGACAGAGGATGATGACCACCCTCTCCTTCTGGACTTGGCAGCCTGTCCCAGACCTGGCACTATTCCAAACTTTCTGCCAGCTCATTTAGCCCACTGCCCAGTCCTGCAAATCCAGTCCTACCAAGGGATGCTGCTGCCACTCCACCAGAAACAGCGTGAGGTGACAGGCCTTGGTTCAGTATGAATCACAAAAAAAAAAAAAAAAAAAAAAAAAAAATCAAACCCACAATGAAAAAACCCTACCACACACAACATAAAACTGGAACAGGAGCTAGACCCCTGCATGTGAACCAGCTGGCTCTCCACAACCACGAGAAGGTCACCTCAGATCTCCTCAGCTCTCCTTCCTGCAGCTGAGGTGGTCTCAAGTCCCTCACAAAACACCAGAACCCCTCCTGCCTTTCCCATCTTGTTAGTAACATCAGATTGAAAAATAATCCCCTCATGGTTGTTAAAGAACACCCAAGGACGACACTGGACAGAACCACTTATAAACGTAACAGTGAGATGGCCCTGGGGTCTGCATGGTTATGGAGAAGTCAGGTATGGCACAAATGCTCGCCAAGACTAGGCAGACCATAGTCAGGTGCTGTGGAATAGCAAGTATCCCTCACAGCACTCGGCCTTTTGGCGCTGGGGATGTCAAACAGCGTGAACATGGATGCAGTTGTCTAGCCAGAGCAACAGCCATGGGGGCACACTCTGAAAATTGCACATGCTTGGCCCTTAAAAGCCAGCATTTTGTCTCAGAGTTCAACAAAGCCAGTGTTTATCTTAATGTGGTCACATAGCAAGCCTGTTTCTTCCACTGTCTCCCCAGAAAATAGTTCTTGTTCCAAAAAAAGACAGAGATGGTCACTGTTCATGCTACCTGTCTGAAAGTTTGAGTGAAGTTAGATTTTGGTGCTTTGTTTCTATCACCAGATTCCCTGAAATTCCCACAGAAGTATGAAGACACTCCAAAGAGAACAGAGGAATATTACCTTTCTCTCCATCTGAATTGCATTCAATTAGCTGATGTCATTCAGCTTGTGACATCTTATTTGCCTTAGACATATACTGGTACAGCTCTGCTAAAGATAGGTACTCTAATAAAACTACATGGATAAAACTGGCAGAGAATCTGGTCTCACGTCCGAGGCCATGCCTGGGCCAACAAAACAAATTGAGAAATTTATAAGCCAGGTACTGAAAGTATTTAACAGGTAGTTCCCAATACAGTGTCTGGGTAGGGATGAGCATCATTAAGATGATTTTACCTTTGACAAGACAAAAAAAATATCATGACAATTTGCACATCAATAGACACACAAATTCTGCAATTGAAAGGTTAATGAGAGAACACACTTACTCGCTTTTCTTTCACTTTGTCTTATCTCAGTGCCAGAGGAAATACATTAGGAAATTTCCCATGTAGTATTTTAGGCCAAGTTCTCTATTGAAATCAATGTTAGTAGAGAGTACTGGTTAAAAACAGATGACACCTTAGTCTAGTATCTCTGTGAAGATAAATATTTAAGCGATATTTTTCAAGACCTAGAGAAAGCTCAGCAGGACCCACAGAAATGCTTCTGCAGAAGCAACAAGCAGTAACCTCTGTTACCAGGCTTCAATTCAAGACAGATCAAAGTGTTAGGCTGACCCTGGAAATGAACTAATGATTTCTAAGGCTACAAATAAACTCTTACCCAGCTCATGATGAACTGATGAAAAAGTTTTCACCAGTTCTTTATGGAAGTTGCCACTGTCATTTGCACTTCCCCTTTCTCCTTAAAGGAAATTTATTCAGACAAATTTAAATTACGTTTGAGGATCTGTATTAGAATCTCGTTACATGAGTTTCTTCTTTCCTGTCATCTACATGAGTTGTGAACTCACTGCCACTTTCTTTTGAAGGCTGGGAGATGAAGCTTGCATTTTAATAAACTTCTCTATAGAAGACTCAATTCACAAAATACTCAGTTTACATAGGAAAAATGTTAAAACCTGCTATTCTGGTTTGTCTCAAACACAGATGGGGAAACTCTCCAGAGAAAAATCCCAGTCGTGAATCTGCACTGCAGACCTCTACTTCATACTGACGTCAGAGGGAGTTCCATGCAGCAGATGTGTGCAGATGATGCAACAAAAATCTGCAATGCAGATAACAGATCCGCAATGCAGATCAGACACTAGGATTTTACTCACAGGGTGATAATTCAGTCTCACCATTCCCACCACAGAAAGGTTGAGGCTGGAGGTGGCTTCTGGAGGTCATCTAGTCCAACCCCCTTGCTCAAAGCAGTGTCAGCTACAGCAGGTTGCCCGGGACTGTGTCCAGTCATGTTTTGAATATGCCCAGGGATGGACACTCCACAGCTTCTCTGAACAACCTGTGCCAGTGTCTGACCACCTTCACAGTAAATTAAAAAAAAAAAAAAAAAAAATCTTTTTGTTATGTTTGCATGGTATTTCCTGTATTTCAATTTTTGCCCTCTGCCTCTTGTCTTGTTACTGGGCACTACTGAGAAGAGTCTGGCCCCATCTTGTGCATTCCCTTCCATCAGGTATTTATACAGATAAGCTCCCCTCAAGCCTTCTCTCCTCCAGGCTAAACAGTCCCAGCTCTCCTGGCCTCCCCTTCTATGTCAGATGCTCCAGTCTGTTACATCACCTTCATGGTCCTTTGCTGGACTCTTTCCAGGATGCCCCTGTCTCTCTTGTACTGAGGAACCCAGAACTGGACCCAGCACTCCACATGTGG
>NW_010556156.1:0-430 GCF_000687285.1 Phaethon lepturus | reverse complement strand
TGCCAATTTTACCAGTTTGCACCCACAGAAAACGCCGTCTCCCACCAACGATTCACAGCCAAATACCCAGACGAGGCAGAGCTCACCCATCAGCAGCACAGCAGGGTGTGTGTCACTACTTCCATTAAAACCCCATTTTTCACGAGAAATTTTCACGTCTGGGATCATTCTGAATTTTACCTGTTGAGGGAAACGCACAGATTTTCGCAGGGAAGCAGCTCGGTCGAGGCGGCGCGCCAGCGCGCTGCCAAAGCACGACTTACCGAGGAGCTGACATTTCACAGCGGCGTTTGGCAAATGATTAATTCAGATTATCGCCCCGTGGAGCTGGGCCTTGCCAAAGCGGTGATTTATGCTGGGCTCAGTCATCCTCAGCACGGTGGAAAAGGCTCTGAAACGCGGAGGATTCAGAGCGGGGGGCAAAACACCG
>NW_010556155.1:0-5491 GCF_000687285.1 Phaethon lepturus | reverse complement strand
CCAGTGTTTAGAGATGCTCAGGTGCCATTCTGAGAGGCACAAGCAGGGACAGGGAAGAGCCCGTGAGCCCGGCATCCTCCCAGCCGCCGAAGCAGGTGGGAGACAAGCCAGACTTTCTCTCAGCCCTGTCCCACACACACACTTCAGACGAGAGCTGCAAAGACCTCTGTTCTCCGGGCTGGCCTCCCCCTCCCTCGGTACCACTTCCCTCACTCGCTCAGCAGCTCAGCCCTGCATCCAGGTTTACATATAAATAAAGAGCGAGTGTGAAATCCACCCTGGGGTCTCTCCTGACTCCCACTTGGCTCCCTAATTGGAAAGTCCGCCAGCAGGAGATACTGCAATGAGCTAAAGCAGAAACAAACTCCCTTTATCCCAGGCAGAGATGACGGGTGGGGTCAGCTCCCCAGCCCAAACCACACTGCCTGGGAAGGACACAGCAGATTTGCATAGACTCAGCCAGGCTCTGGTTCTCCATCAGGCTCTTGGGGCTCCACCGCTCTGCTGTGCCTGGAGGGAAGGGACAGGCACAGGTATCAGGGAGGATCCTGGGCAGCTCGTCCCTCGGGGCAGGGCTCGTCTAGCGCTTTGCAAGCCCTGACCAGTTGATGCCCACTGGGAGGGACAGTAGGACAGAGCTCTGTGCAGCACTGGGTAGGTGTGTGGCTCAGACACCTGCATCTCCAAAAACAGACACCTGATTCTGAGGTTCCCCCACTTGCTCTGTGCTCAGGAGAGGGCTTTCGCCAGTGCAGGCACAGCTCCCGTTGGAACACTGCTGACCTACAGAGACACCCCCTCCTTTTGATTATTCAGCCTGAAGGAATCGAGAATCGGGCTCTCATCTTCATCTCCTCCCTGGAGGGGAAAACTGACCCTCAGACCTTGGCTCCTCTATTGCCCCCAGCCCCATATCGCAGATGGTGTTTCTCACAGGGGTGGAGGCTACGTTGCACCTCAAACATCAACAGCCAAGACCCACCTGGCACTGTGAAAGACAGCTAGGAAACCTCCTCCACCAAACCCCCATTGATTTTCTGCTGCCTCCTTTAGTTTCTGGAGGCCCCGGAGGCACAAATGTTGCCTCCAGTAGAACTGCTTCAAAAGCAACAATGACCTCAGTACAAGCAGATCAATGTCCCAGAGCTTTATGTTTTCTGAGAAAATAACGCAGCTCTTCTGCTCCCTGTGTCAGGGAGGTTTGTTATCCGCTTTAGGATGCTACGTTCACCTTGAGATGGGGGGCTAAGTGCTGTACAGATTCATACTCTGTTGGTCTAGCATCACTCAGCCTCGATGAGCTCACCAGATGAGCAGATGGGGAAGAAACTCATGGAGGGGACCAAGAACAGAGTCAAAACAGGTACCCAGAACCAATCTACTCCCATGAAGGGCGGGGAAGAGATGATGCTTTCTGAAAGTTCATCAAAACTTCTGATGGACGTAGGACCCAGATAACTGGGAAGTTAAACATCTTCAAACAGAAATTTCCTTTTCTGACCAGTTCTCTAAAGGGAAAACAATCCTGGTGTATGAAATACAATGTTATTGCTCATGTTGTCTGTGTGAATTAAAACATCAACTCACCCAGCAAGTGGTTTATGCCAAAACTCCAGCAAAATCAGTAAGCTCACTACTTCGATCATGACGTTTGGAGCAAAAGGCGAAGTGATGCAGTAGTCTCATATACACCTCCTATGCGCATAAAGATTGCTTCTGTGGCCTTTGGAGAATTTCTCATCATCATTCCTATGATTTGCCCCCTGAGATCGGGCAGGAGCTTGCGAAAGCACCGTTATGGCTATACTTTTTTCTTGGTGAGATGCTGCCAGCTGAGTATTGCAGACTCTTCCTTTTACTAATCCTACCTCCTGGAGGCACTTAGCAACTAATCTGGATCACCTATTTCTACTGTTCTGTGGCAAAAGAAACCTCATTGTTTTCCAGTCCTGTGGGCTCACTCCAAGGCAGTGGCCCATGGGAACATTTCCTTGTCTTCCTAATTTGATTTAGGTTGCTCCTTTGCCAAGACCCCTCAAGTCTCATGTGTATTTAAGTGGGCCATTGCGTGGGCTCCAAACAGACACTCTAGCTGGGGACATTATCTTGTTGTAGCAAACCACCCTCAGACCCGGGCTTGCAGCGGGAGGATTACTGCTATTTAGCGGTGGCTTGTTAACGGATGCCTTAAGGAAATACAGACTGCACAATGCTGACCCACAGCAAGGAGCTGGAAACGCCTTCCTGGTCTGATCCAGACAGGAGTTTTCTACTTCAGAGCATCCCTTGTCAGGCTTTAGCCAGCCCATGTCACTGCGGGTCAGAGCATTCAAACAGAAAAAGTCCAGCTGACTTCACCGAACACTGGAGCAAGCCCTTGGCTCCAGTCACCCCAGAAGCAACCAGCAGGAGCTGGGAGTCCCAGAGCTTTGCGAGCCAAATGGGCCCAAGCTCGTGCATATAAAAGCCCCAGGGTCTGCCAGTCTTGAAGCTGTTTTCCCAGCCCTCCTCCACATCCTTGCCTGTCATTCGTGAGGTGGGATGCGCAGACCTGCCCACAGCGCTCAACGCAAGGTCATTGCGATACCACCCACCTGCCTGAGGCTTTTGTGAAACTCCTTACATCCTTCCCTACAGTCTCATCTGTGAAGCCTCCTGGTTTTTTTCACCTTTTTGGTCACTGCTGGGGTCTTGAGCAGAGGTCCGTGTTCAGCTGTCACAAAATAACCCGATTCCTGGGAACTTACAGGCAATTCAGAAGCCCTCAGCATAGAGAGTGGCTCAGGATGGGTTCTGCCTGCCTTTCCATGTGTCGCTCTCTGCTTGTGCTCACATCTCACTACGCCCATCTCCAATTCCTCGCCGTCCTGCTTATTCCCCAGCAGCGTACCCAGGTCTGCCTATTCTGTATGGCATCATCTTGTCTGAGACACGGGCGCTGAGCTGCCTCCATAGGGTGCTGAGCTCAGCTGCGCAAGCAAGGTCCGCAGCTCCTCTCGCTCCGCTCAGCCTGACCACCCAACCAAGCCTGAACCTCACAAGTTTTGAGCAAATTAATGGGACGTGGTCTTGCTCCAGACTGCTCTCCATGCTCTCTCACGTGCATCCTCTTGCTGCACACGAGACTTTTCACAGATGTTGCTGAGTTTCAGGTAGGAGGGCTATTCCCAGGGAATCCCATTTCTCACTTCCACTCACGCATTGGGGTGGCACCTTACCAGAGACAGCAAAAGTCCCAGCCCCAGAGCCTCTCCAAAGAGCTAGGAATAGTGTGGCAGATCATCTAGACCAATTACATTAGGACGGCCTAAAAATTTATTCCGTATACTGCTCTTGGGAAGGAGCAGACTGGCTTCATGACCAGGGGTGACCTGCTCCAGAAGGAAGGATGCTGGTGGGTGCACCTGAAGTCTTCAGCTTGTTCGCTAACCCAGGAAAGACAAAGGCACCAGCTTGCGCCCAGCAGCAGCGTCATGCTGGTCATGGTGCCAGGATGCTGCACTGCAGTTTGGCAGTTCCTAGGAAATGCAATCCAGGTGGGGCTTGTGGTGTTTGCTGGGGTGCAAAGCTGGTCATCACAAAAGCTTTTCCACCTGCCTGCTGATCCGCTCCTCCCTACCCAGGCACCCTCCAGCTGCCACTACTCGTACGTGGCTCCAGAGCTGCCAAGTTCCTTGCCTGTGCGGTGAGGCTGGATTGCTCCGACTCTTCCAGACACCGCACCAAGCTCAGTCCAGCTATTCTGGGCTCTGCCCTGGCTGTTTCTGCTTTAGTGCCTCCTGCAGCGGGGCCGGCAGTGGTTCTCCATTGCAACACACCATTGGCAAGAAGCAGCGAAGCTGGGTGGGTAGAGGACCCTAATCTCTGCTCTGCATGGGTGAATGAAGTCTTGGGGGGTGGGGCAGTACCTCGCTGCAGACCCGGGTATCTCTGCTGCCTCTGGGATCTTTGTCAGAGCAGCTTGGAAATCGGTGAGGAAATGGTCTTCCCCTTAGCACTGCCCCTGAGGGGTTCCCAGGTGCTGGCTGAACGGCATCGGGTCGGTCTCCTTCCCTCCGAGCAGGGCAGCCAGCTCCTCCGGGCAGCACTTCAGAGCAGCTGAAGCAGCTTCTCCTCCCGGTCATGCTAGAGAAGAGCTGATCTCCTTCAGAGTGGAAGTGCCTCGCCAAGCTAAAATTAGATTTTCTAAATATCCTGTCCTTGCCCTGTGGCCCCAGAAGCGCTTCTGAGGCCCAACACTTGCGATGGCAGCCAACACATTGTCCCACAGGGAGGGGAAGCCCCACATTCCTCCTTCCCACCACGGCACATCCCACCCTGGCCTCCACACAGCCCCAGCTCTGCATCGCCTATAGCAAAGGATGCGCCAGAGCCTGCGAGTAAACCGGGCAAAGCAGCCCACCGACAGGATAATCTCATGCTTTGTGCTCGTGAAGCAAGACACCAGCCTGCCTGCGCGGTGGGGAAGGACCAGACGGGACCGCTGCCTCCCCTCCGCGTCACAGCGCCCGGGACTGCAGCCCCAGGCGGATTCTCTCCTCGCTGGATAACGTACATGTAGCTTCCCTGCTCCATATACTCAGCTGTTCCCCTGATATGGTGCCAGTCTCAACACATGGAAACCAGGCCTTCGAAATCTTCCATAAGCTCAAGCAACTTTACGTTAGCACATTGTCTATGATCTCGAAGCCTACAGGCTGAGACCGGCAAGCCTCCCATAACATATCTAGCAAGGTAATGGTAGCTTTGCATGAAGCAGAATGAAATGATGGAGTCGTCCAGCTACCACATTTTTCTTGGCTGAATAAAAAATTTTATTTAGCGGTAGCACTAAATTCAGTGCCACCTGTTTTATTCCTGTGTCACCAGGACCTGGAAGGAATGCTTTTCTCACAGCTTTCAATGCTATCGGCGAGGATACGGCTCCTAATTGCAGCTCTGCTATGTTAACATTTCCAGGAATTCTCGTCAGACCATTCAACACGAACCCTTGGTTTCTGGGAGTTTCCCTTCTCTTATGAAACTTTTGCTATTCTCCTCGCGCTAGCGAAAAATCAGAGGGGAGAGGGGAGGTAAGAGTGTTCAACGTCTTCGTGAACCAATGTCTGCAACATTTTGGGACTGTTCACCCCCTGTGGCTAATTCGTCCTTTCTCCTCCTTATGAAGCCACATTTGTTCCCTTCAAGGCCACTTTCCACCCCACCCCTTTCTCAAACTCCAAGTCCACAAGCAAGTCTGGAAAACCATCCTTGCTCCCCTTCAGGAAGCACAGTTGATGGAGGAGGGCTGGACAAAGACCCCAGGTCTGGTGTGGCCAGAGATGCCCCCTCCCCTCCCGTCCCCTCCCCGGGCTCCTGCCGAGTGGCTGGGTGATGAAGGCTCCCAGCCTGCTCCCAGGCCGTGTCTGGGTGAGCTGTCAGCAGGGTGTCGAGGATTTCACTCAGCACCTCCTGAGCAAGCCCCTTGGACCCAGCCCTGACCATTGCTGGT
>NW_010556154.1:816-1032 GCF_000687285.1 Phaethon lepturus | reverse complement strand
GGTACGGTCCTGCCAGGCTCCTGCCGGGACCAGCGTCCGCAGCATCAGGCTGTCCTCATGTCTCGCAGGTTCAGGCATGTTTTCAGCAACGCCCAAAGCACGACCAATTCAGCAACCCCCGAAATGTTCCCCGCCACCCAAACCCCTGCAAACCCCCCAAAACCAGCAGCCTTTGCAGCAGGGTCTTGCAAAAAGCAAAAACGACCCGGCGGCTTC
>NW_010556154.1:401-769 GCF_000687285.1 Phaethon lepturus | reverse complement strand
ATCGCTGCACCGAAATCCCAGCTGGGACATCGGCCTCAGGAGCGGGGAGAGGATGAGGGCGGCGGGAGCTCCATCACCGGCATGCTTGCTATTTTTTTAAATCATGAGCGATTCCAAAAGCCGGCAGACACCAACGTCCCCAACCGCAGAGGCCTGAACCACTCGACGCATGTCGGAGGGGCCGGTGGGGGCTGCAGGGGCCGCTCCGCGAGGTTTTCCTCCAGCAAACAGGCTCCTGGGCTTAATAAGCTATTTGTAAAACTCGCTCTGGATAAACAAGAGGCCGTGTGTCAGGCTGAAGGCGGCCTCGCAGGGCTCCGCCGCGCGGGGTGGGACCTCAGCGCAGAAATATTTTCAAGATAAACAGA
>NW_010556154.1:0-219 GCF_000687285.1 Phaethon lepturus | reverse complement strand
GGGAACCGCGCGCGTTTCTGTATCAAAAATAAACCTGAGGAGAGGCTGGCAGCCAGGCCCGCGGTGGGGAGAGGTGCAAAGCCCCGGGTGGTGCAGGCAGAGGCCGGGTAGCGGTGCCCAGGGCAGGATACGGGCATTGCCCTGCCCTCTGCCTGGCCTAGGCTGGAGCGTGGGAAACGGGCTGGGGTCCATCCCTCCATCCCCTCCACCCCTCCTCCC
>NW_010556153.1:0-284 GCF_000687285.1 Phaethon lepturus | reverse complement strand
TCCAGATATTTATATAAATATATTTATATAATATCTATTTATATTTATTCCAGATAGTTATATTAAAATATATTATTAAATATTTATAATGTGTTTATAAATACATTTATTCCAGAGTGCTGCTGATGTTAGCAGTCCTGCAGCTCTTGTGGGTTGCCAAACGCCTTTCTGCTGGAGGTCTGGCTTCCTCACTGCTGGAACTAACGTGTCCTTCCTAAGGTACGGGCTGCACGAATGCTCATGAAGGATGAGCTATTCCATGGCAACCCTCTGCTTTACCCCAT
>NW_010556152.1:0-3826 GCF_000687285.1 Phaethon lepturus | reverse complement strand
TCCAACCTAGTGATTCTGTGATTCTGTTTTAGGCTCTTCCCGCTAGGCTACGCTACTCTCTCTGCCGCTTGCCAGAGACCAGCGTGTGTTACATTTCCTAGTGAGAGCCACTGAAGAACTTTACACCGGGGAAAAACCTTAAAACAAAGACTATTTATGCCATAAGCAATGTGCTTTGCCAGCAATTGTCTTAATGTTCCCCTTAATTATTGAAAATAAACCACATAGAAAGAGGTTTTTATTTCAATCACTTCTAGAGTTGAGAAAAATCATTCAGTAAAAAATTAAAAATGCCTTATAGAGAGCGTAACGTCCGGTTTGGGGAGCACACATCAATGTGTTCGCACAAGCTCGGGGTCGGGCTGTCACCGACTGGGAACCCCCTACTCAGCCCTAATATCCCCTGGGCATTAGCGAGGGAGAGGAGGGAAAACCCTCCGTGTTTATTTTAATCACGCTCAAACGCACGGGCTCCTTTGCCCAGTAGTCTCAGCGCCGTGGCGATGCTTGGCCGGGCGTGATGTCACGCCCTGGTAGAGGAGCGCTGTCCCTGGCTGTTGCATCAGCGCCGGGGGGAGCGGCGCGCGGCGCCGCAGGAAGGGCAGAGCGCGGACAGGGTTTGGGGTGCCCCGCACAGCGGAGCGGCAAAGCGTTGGGAGAGCGGAACGAAGAGAGGGATCCAAATTCCCTCCCAGCCACCCTGGGCGTGCGCCGGGCTCCGATCCCGCAGCCCTGCCCCACTCGCGGCCCTTCCCAGGTCTCGCCCAAAGCCATTTGCACCTTTCTCCCCTTTCTCCCAGGCACCCACCCCTCCACGCGGCTGGAGCCCACCCGCTCCTCCAGCTTCTGGCAGATGAGCCTGGGTGGTTTGGGAAGCGACTGCTCCCGTGGCAGAGGGGATCAAAGCTACCATGTGCCAGCTCCTCGCTGCATCGGCTATTAACACCAACTGCCATCAATTCTCATTTGCGCTAACACAAACTACGGCAGCTGGAAAATTACCCAGCCATAAATCACTGCCGCTTGGTTGTCAACCATCAGTCCTCCAGTTGGATGCACGGATTTCTCCCCTTCTCCCCACCAGGTTTCCACCTTTTCTAAATTGAAAATGAGCAAAGTAGACAGCAGATACGTCCTGTATTTAGTTACAGGAAATCTTTCTGTAATGTTGTTAAGCAGTCTGGCAGGTTAATTATTTCTTTGATATTTCCTAGAGTGCAATGTTTGACTGGTAAAGCAGACACAATCCATCTTAAACCAACTGAAAACATTCAGGATGAGCAAGAAACCTCAAGACTTTGCCCCCCCCAAAAAAAAAAATCTCAAAAAAGGTGTGACACAGATGGGGGAGCTCAGTCCTCCTCACGCCCCAGAAGAGCAGTGCTACAAGCAACAAGTAACCATCAGCTTTCAGGGCTCCGTAGCTGTAAACAGGAGTTATTTAGCACCAGTAAGCCTGTTACGTTGCAATTGAACCCTTCCGTTTCTGAGCAGCAACAAGCAATAATTAATTAGTAGCAAACACTCTAATGGCTATTCCATCGTTACTCCAGCAATTAGACTCTTTCGGCTGAGAGGTCCATCCCAGCGCAGCACAACTCATTAAGAGAAGGAGCAGGAGGAAACTTGGGAGTCATTCAAAGCTGGAAGAAGGGGGAAATAAAGAGGCTCGGTCCCACACGCCCCATGGCAAGATCCTGAGGAGCCAACTAATTAGATCACCGCTGGCACGTGATTTCATACGCGAGCATGCTCCTGAAGCCTGGACGCCTCTAGTCAGTAGGTAGAGAGAATCGGGTACAGCATGCAGGAGCGGTGGTTTAAAGCTATTAGTGATGGGGTGTGTGGGGAGGCATCCTGCGCTCCCCGAGGGATGCCTGCATCAGGCCAGGAAAGCATGGCTGGTCCCGCAAAACACTTTTTTGCAAACCCCCCAGCCACAGCATCGGCCGTGCAGAGAGGGAGCTGGAGATTACAGGGTTTGATCTGTTCAGGGCCCTCAAAGGGACCTTCTTTCAGGCTGGTTTGGGGTTGAGTCAGACGTTTGGGAGGTAAAAGGAATCCTCCTTCCTATATCGCCAACACAACTTTGTCCTGCCAAGGTCTTGCAGGAGTTCTCCACACCCACAGCCACCCCAGTCGGCCCTTTCGCCAAGCGCAAGCCCTAAACACGTACAGATATATGTGCACCGGCCACAACAAAGACAGCACGACACATGCCCTGAGGGCCTCTCCTGTGCAACCAAAGGCTGGTGCCACATGCAACATCTAGCCACCCATGGCACGGACATGCCTGTCCTGCCCTCTCTGAGGGCCAAGCACCTTCTCCCATTGCCACCATGAGACAAAGGCATAGAAATACCCCAGCTGACAGAGGCAGCCTGCCGAGGGTTTCATGCCCTGCTTTAAAATTCCCAGTTTGGATGCTTTACCACAAAGCCGTTCGGTCTCAGCTAAGCCCGGGACAATCCCTTCCCCCACCCCGAGGTCCTGCAGCACCAGGGTCCTGCTGTTTTCCAGAAAGCACGTGCTTGCCAGGTACCAGGGAGGTACCTGCTCTGGGGGTCCCCAGGCTTTGCTATGACAGCAGCATTGCAGCCTGGGGACACCCTGCTGGGACGCACCACAGCAGAGCCACCGTCCTGCCCAGAGACACTCCCTGCTCCAAGGGTGCCCCAGAAACCAGCTCCCTCCTCCCAGATGACCACCCAGCAGGAAACTCACAGTTTCTGCCCAGGAAAACCCCCCTGCCAAGGCAACACCGTGACAGCTACTGCCACAAATACCCCCTTTTCCCCCCACCCCCTTCAGAGAGGACAAATTCAACAACTGTGGCTTAACTCACATCTCGTCCTGCCGCTTGGGGTAGAGGACCAGCAGAAGCTCCAGCCAAGAGCCCAGCACTCCCATCCTTCCCCAGCTCCTCTCCTCAGCACACCTGAAAGCCCCAACAACTTCAGAAAGTCACAGGGTCTTACGGGCTTTGCCACTTAACCACCCTCAGCTGCACAATTCATACCAGTTCACCGCTTTCCCTCTTTGACGCTGGAGCGAGCTCAGCTCCCCCAGCCCGCCCTGCACGAAGCTGTCCACGCAGCCCCCCGAGACGCGCGCTGCTCCGTTTTACCTGCTTTTCCTCTACCTCTGCTTCGGCTTCCCTAATTCCCACGGGACTTGATCCTGCAGCATGAATTCACCCTGCAATGTATGAAGGATCATGGGCAGTTGTTTCAGCTAAAGAATCTGCCTTTTTTTTTCCCCCCCTCCCTCTTAACCAAAGCTTCCCTGCTGATGCAGCCTCCAAAGGAGGTGTTTGGAGAGGAGAAACAGGAGAAAGCTGGAAGCCAGCTGAGCCTGTGGACTTGCAGCCGCCTGCATGACCCCACTTCCTCCAGCCCAGCAGGCAGCTCCCTGCTGCCACCCCTCCGCACCCCTCCCAGAGGGGTCCTCCCCCGCCCACGCGCAGTCATTTCCCCCTGCTTGACCACCACAGGGCCCACCCAACGCTAACAACTCTTCCCCTTCTGCTCACAGACCAACACCAGTGAGAAAACCAGAGGGTCTCTCCTGCTGCTGCCTGGAAGCATCCGAGAACATCTACTTGGTGCACCCCACATGTCCACGGCGAACAGAAGACCAGCCAAGAAAGACCAAGAGCTGGGCAGCTGTAACAGGCAGGATGGGGATCACCTGGTGATGCCCAGTGACGGCACCAGTAGGAAATTTCTTGGAAAAGGTACCCCACACTAACCCGCAGGGGAAACTACGCGTTGGCCCCTGCCAATCTGATGGATTGTCTCTTAATCGGGATTAAGTTTAACCCCGA
>NW_010556151.1:0-1374 GCF_000687285.1 Phaethon lepturus | reverse complement strand
AAATGCGTGGTTAATTTTTTTGCACTGAAAATCTTGTAATTTTATTTTTTTTCTAGAGAATTGGGGGCCTTTTTCAATTGACACCCTTTTTTCCCCTTAGGATATTTCAAATCACTCTCTAAAAATTAAAAAAAAAAACCAAAAAGAGTAATGATAGTAGCAGTAGTTTGAAAACTATAGCAATTAAAAAAAAAAAGCAAGCCCAAGAAAAGCCTCATTGTATGTCTTTTCAAGAATTCCTAATTCTAAGGTTTCATATTACAACAGCTACAGCTAAAATTAATTGCTATGGGGAGGGAGGGATTGTTTTGAGTGGGGAGAGAAAAAACCTTGAGATGAAAAAGCAAAAATGCATATTTTTGTTTACAACTGAAAAAGGGTCCTTGACGAGTGTTTTTTTTATTTTTTTTTAATTCTATTATTATTTTTGGTGTTGTAATTGTTTAGACTGCTGTGTACGGTTTGCTGTTTGTTGAACCAACAGTGTGAAAACCTGCCAGCATGGATTGATATTCCGCATGACACTTCCACCAGAGTGGACCTTTTGCAGTTTCTAAGTTTCTTGATGTTTAAATGTCAAGCCTAGTCGGATCATGATTATTTTTTTAAATAATTTTT
Organism: Phaethon lepturus; assembly: GCF_000687285.1. NCBI lineage: Eukaryota > Metazoa > Chordata > Aves > Phaethontiformes > Phaethontidae > Phaethon > Phaethon lepturus. The sequence continues at coordinate 756 of NW_010556151.1, read as the reverse complement.
TTATATAAGAACTGTTAGCTTAACTTTATTTTGCAAAACAAAAAGTTTATTCCAACAGTCTTTTCTTTATTTAAACTCCTATAAATTGCCTGTTCAAAGATCTACTTTCTGATGTTGACAAAGGAGCAGATGTTATTGGCAGCTATGTTGTCACAGAAAGCTCATACACTGTCATAGATGAAATTCTGTTAAAATGTAGAACAATTCTTTCTTGATGCCTTTCATGCTACAAAAGCCCGCCAAGCAAGATTGTGATCTGGCATTGTAATGTGGCTTAAAAAGAATTAAAATGCAATCTTCATATACATAGTGCTATAGATTTAACTAGACGTATGCTACTATTATTTTGATTCATTATTACTATTAGGAAGAATTGTATTTTTTTTCTATCATGATCGTGACTACCTTGCTCACTTTGGGTTTGATCCAGTTCTCACTGAAGTCAAGGGGAATTTTTCTGTTGATGTTGAGTGGGAGCAGAATCAGAACCAATCCCTCCAAAAGCAAAAACACCAAACCAGAATCCCCATCCTGTCCCAATTGAAGGGAGAAGAAAACACCCATTACTTTCAACAGGAGCAGGATCGGGCCCAAAACAACAAGGTTGTTTATAATTTCATTTTCATTTCTTAGGTCTTTTCTCCCATCCCAAATAGCTCCCCACGTTTTCTACTTGCCCTTCACTTTTTGATCTAATTTGCAATGATCTTCATTTTTTTTAGGGCAGCAGCTGAATGGGCCACATTTAGAAAAAAA
>NW_010556150.1:637-885 GCF_000687285.1 Phaethon lepturus | reverse complement strand
CGCGTGCCCTGAGGAAGCTGGTGCCTGGGGACGCGCTGGACCGCGCGGCGCCGGGGCGCGGACCGTGGCCTGGGAGGCGGATGAGGTCGCGACCAAACCACAGCCCGACCTTGGACTTGCCACCTCTGCGGGTGAGAAAGAGAAAAGGCTTTCGGAGAGCGACAACGAGCAGCCAAACCTCAAGAACTGGGAGGTTCCCAGAGCAAACCAGCAAGTACTAGTTACAGCCGTGGGGTTAATGGCTGGCG
>NW_010556150.1:0-408 GCF_000687285.1 Phaethon lepturus | reverse complement strand
GCCTGCAGCCCTGCCTGCGAGGGGTTAACCGCCCACGGAGGAGCCTCCGGCGCACGCTCACGTCATGGAAACACTCAAGTAACCACAATTTTCTCTATTGCTTTTTGGCTCCAGTTCTTCAACATTTCTACACTTCCAGCCCAGATCTCTGCTACCTGTTTTCCAGCGAGGTAAATCGGTACTGACGGAGCTAGACCGTTTTTTTTATACTTTCTACCTCCACTACTACCGAAACTAAGACATAAAAAAAGATCGTGAGTCACAGTACCAGAAAAAAAATAAATAAATAAAAAAAATCAGGTGCACAATAATAAATGGAGGCGGGATGAGGGGTTGGTGCTTTCTGGGTTTCGCTGAGTATTAATATTGCACTGGGTTGGACTGAGCCCCAGACTTGGTCCTGCTGCT
>NW_010556149.1:0-1654 GCF_000687285.1 Phaethon lepturus | reverse complement strand
TGTTAAATCATGGTCCTCAACCCATCACGTGAGATGGGAGCAAGGTCCTGAGATACCTCCTGAGGCTGCAGAGGGTCTAACTTACCCCACTCCTGGGGCAACATTGCCTCATGGGTCCTGGTTTGCTGGTCCCACGCCATAGTCCCAGTGTGGGACCCCCAGGGTCCACCTCCCAGGCTCTGGAGGTAAACCACAAGGTTGGGCTTGCCAGGAGGGAAAAACACTACCTGCTGGGTGCAGGTACTGGGGATTGCCTGGCTTCTCCAGGCGAGAAGATGCCTCTCCCTGTCCCGTCCCTCGGATGGATGGAGCTACAGATGCCTCCCAAACCCCCAAACCCCCCCTTGAATACTGCTGGAGGACAGACCTCAACCCTGCCTGGGGTCAGACCACGCTCCCATCGGCACCTGCCCCCTCGTCCTCATCCCAGCGCCCTCGTGGATGTTGGCAGAGGACATTTCACCTTAGTTAATTAAAGCCAAGCAATTAATGCTGAGGGCTGTTTACCCTGCTGGGCCGCACTCAGCCGCGCAGGGTGCTCGGGGGGCTGTGCCCTCTGACGGGCTCTCCCCGTGCCGCCGGGCACAGCCGTCCCACCCGGCATGGATAAAGGCATCTTTCAGACCCAAATACCCCCGGGACCATGAGCCATGAGCCCCAGTTGATTTACTTTCCCAGGCAGCCCCCTGCCCTCTGCCTTCTCCTGGCAGCCGGGGAAGCCCGTGGTCCCCAGCCCATCCTTGCCCCACGCCGATTTTCCATGTTATTACTTCAAAGGTGATCCTCCGAGTCCAGACCCACGTACCAACGTCCACCCATTAACCTATTTAACCCATTTAATGCTGAAAATAGCCAGAGACTGAGAGGCACTGCAAATCCTCAACCCAAACCTCTTCTCTTTGAACGGGGCCCCAACCCAATTTCATTACCCTTTCCCCCCTTTGCAAACAAAAAAAACAACCCCACAACACCCCAAACAAAACCCCCAAACCCAAAACACATGTTCCATTTTCCATATAATAAAGCCGCGGCACTCTTAATAACTCCCCTATTTGACAATTTGTTTGGCAACATATGGAAAGCTCTCGTAAACTCGCCCCTTCATAATACGACGGCAGATGGCAAACACAATCCTCAACACGCTGCTCTCGGCGGCCCTAATGGGCTCGGAGGGCTCCTCGCCCCACGCCGCATCCCTCCGGCTCCGCACCTCGCCTTCCCAGAGATTACCCAGGCAGCCTCGACGGCAGCTATTTAAAAACTGAAGCAATTTTCTGGTTTATGCACAGAGCTGCCTTTTCCCTTTTGATTGATTGAGCCGAGTTGTCAAGCATTTCCATGAAGTCGCTCAAAAAGAAAGGTACCCTGGTGGGCACGTAAAAACCTGATGCAAAACTTCTAATATGTTTTATTGCAACTTGTACTTCAAAAAGGAAGGGACAACAAAGGCGAATGTATTTGCTTTGTCTGTTATGCAAGTCAGGGAGCTGGGACCAGTTTCCCTGGAAAGCGGGCTACCATTAATAGCCAGGTAATTATGGGGCTTTTAGAAAGGCAAGAGAAAAAAAAATAAATAGAGGGGGGGAAAAAAACCCCAAACCCTGACCAGAAGGCTCCGGCGTGGTGCTGCAGGGCTGTCGCGCAGGGCTTGCTG
>NW_010556148.1:12823-13067 GCF_000687285.1 Phaethon lepturus | reverse complement strand
TTGGCTCACGCCCTGGGCGCTTGTCGGGGTGGGGATGCTTCGGGGAGCGGGGGGTGCTTCGGGGAGCACCGCGGCAAGGGCGGGCGACGGGAGGCTAACACCGAGCTGGGCTTTGCAAGCACCTGCCATCTCATTGCTATTTAAAGCGGGCTCTCCGCGGTTCCCAGCGCTGCGCACACGTGCTCGGCAAAAGCACATGGTTTCCCCCGGCGCTCCTCTCCTACATATTTAATGGCAGGGGGGA
>NW_010556148.1:0-12810 GCF_000687285.1 Phaethon lepturus | reverse complement strand
TTAATGGCAGGAGGAAGAGCTGTTTTAAGAAACGCTTCAGTGCTTCCATACTAACAGAAGGTTGTTTCAGGTGGCCAGAGCAGACAAGAAAAAGCTTTAGCTGTAATTTTCCAGGATCCTTCAGCTATTGAAGGGGTGGCAGCATGACAATGCAGGGTAGCGGGGAGAGGAGAGGTGTTTCAGATGCCCGGAGAGAGTAAGGACTCCTGGGGTCTGTCCTGCATCCTCTTCCCGACTCCATGCCACTGTGGCCTGATTTCTTACACCAAAACCCTTGAAAGAGGCTTCAGGTTTGGAGCTTTAGTGGAAAATGTTTGAAGATCACCTGCCCCCAGATCTTAGCCAGGCACTCCGTCCTCCCCACGACCACTGGATGTGTCAGATTTGCGGAGTGCCAAGGGTATAACGGAGATTTAAAGGCATCCACCTGCCAGAGACTTCCAAAGGATTTATTGGAGATCATGAAGTGGTTTGAAAAGCCTGGATAAAAACACTGTGGAAGGAAATGTGTTTTAATCCCAGCCAAATCATAAATTGGGCCATCCTTCATACAAACGACTGCTTGAGATGAGGCCGATACAAGAGGGATGGTCTTTGCTTCTCCTCCGTTTGGCAGTCCCGTGTCCCAGCACGCCCACTCCTACGGGGACCAGCTCAGTTATTGCCGGTACTTGGAGCAAACCTGTACCCCCGCCGACACCCCACGTCCTGCGCATCAGGGGGTGGGATGCCAGCAGGGCTAACAGAAGTGTTGCCACAGTCCGTATTATCTCCTCTCCCTAATAAAGCCCATTTCCATGCAGGGCAGCTGGTGTCGGGCTGAAATCAGTGGCCTTAAGCACCATTTCCAGAAGAGGTTGGGCACAAGCGCTGTTTAAACCAGTAAAACATCCCAGGCACAGCACATGCGGTGGTCTGCACTGGTCTGGGGCTTAGAGAAACACAAAAACAGTTTACAAAGTGGCATTAAAATACAAGTTTTCTTAGCGGGAATTGTGAGCTCTGCAACAAACGCGATTGCAAATCCCAGCCCCTTCCCAATGCGGCCGTGGTGCAATTAGGTTTTCATTCGAACGATGTGCAAAGGAGGGTGTCAGTCATTTCTCAGCACTGACTTTGTGAAAGGGCAGTGCTACCGGGCAGCTCAATAATTTATGTCCTTAGTATGAGAGTACAGCATTCGTGGAACTTCCTATTGCTGCCACCCAGGATGAGAAGCAGCCTTCCAAGAGAGACGGGCTGATTGCAGTGAGCCCTGAGCGCGTGCGTGGAGCACACCAAGAGGCATTTGCATTAGTGGTTTCGATGGGGATATGATTTCTTCATTAGCACAATCTTCTGAAAAGATCCCAGTACAAAACCATGGCTAAAATCAAGCAGCAGATGCAGCCGGGTGGCTTTCTGCTCATCTAAAGGCAGGAAAAGAAATGGCACGAGATCTGCTTGGTGCTGCAGAGGGGAGGATTTCGTTGCTGCTGAGGGAAGGGTGCAGCTACCTCTGCGCCCCAGGAAAGCCGAGATGGCCTGGCAGATGGAACAGGCAATCCGGCCAAAGGAAAGCATTGGGGGTGCAGGGGAGCACCGCTAGCTTGCAGAAATTAGGACCTGACTTACCATCCTATTGGTATCTGTGCACTAGGTACTTGGGGAAGGGAGATTTTTAAGAAAAAGCTTAGAAATGTAATAGTTTAGCCTCCTGCTAAGCTGGTTTTCACCCGTTGCCCTGCTCTTCTTCCACCTCTGGTAGGCAAACGGCTCCAATGCCCATATCCCTCGTAAGACAAAAAACGTGAAGTCCTGGGAGCAGCAGATACCGACGGCCGTACTGGACCGGGTCCCGTGCGTTTTGCTCGGCGGCAGCAGTCTGGCCACCTGCCTGAGGCTCTGCCCCAGCTCCTTCTGCTCCTGATAGTATAAAACTTCTGGGGCTTTGCTGGTGGAGCTGGAAGAGCGAGGCCAGCCACGCCAGGGCCACACGCTGCCCTGCTGATGTCTGTGAAATCCATGAGGGTGCCACTATATTGACAGAATCAGCTGTTCCTTAGAAAACTATTAAACATGAGCGAGCAGCTTAGGAAATGCCCTTGCTGCTAGAAACTAGGAAAGTGCTAAAAGAGAAGCTTCTTTTTTTGACGTTTCCCCGAAATATTTGCTCCCGGCAGGGTCAGAGGCGGTGGAGGGGTCTCTGCGCTGCCCTGGGCAGCTTGATAACAGCTGGCAAATTATTCATAGCTCTAAATTCTGCAAGAGGTGTCTTTGTCCCAAGGGCTGATTTGCAAACCCATGTCCTAACAAAAGTCAAAGGAGAAGGCCAATGCGTTAGCGCCTCTTCCTGCCTCTGTATCATCTGCGTTAACAAAGTTTTGTCAAAAAAGTCAAAACAAAGTTTTCAGAGCCACCAGCCAGGGGTGACTTCAATCAAAAAGCCCTTCCTTCCCCAAGCCACCTTGCCTGAGAGGACAACCCCAACCTGAACTGAAATGAAGGTGCTGGGTCATCTGCCCCTCTCTGGGAGCGCTGGCAGAGGGTCTGAAAAGCCGGACCCCATCCCACGTGGAAGGTTTCTGGTCCTGGGAAGCCCTGACCCCCAGCCCCAGGGCCCACCTTGGCCATCCCGCCGCGTTCATTAAGCAAACGAGTGTTAACGTGCTTCACTTACTGGAAGCCGCCGACGTCGTGCGAGCGTTATTCACAGACGCTGCTGCGGCCGTGGGCAGCGCATCCGCTATGCTCCGCCGCACGGGCGGCTGGTCCCGGCTTCATCTGAAACGTCTGCACAGCCCTAACACAGCCCAGGGCGGGAGGCTGGTTCTTACAGACACCTCTGAGGCTGTGCTTACCTGAGCGGCTTAATTTTATATATTTTTATGTCCCCATCCCCACTACCCTGGGGAAGTGCCCTGTGCCAGCTCTTCCCCAAAGAATGTCACAGCTCCTCAAACCCAGGCAAGGTCTCGCCGTGCGACCAAGCTGCTATTGCTCTTCCCGTTCCCAATCTCCATGAAATGAGCCTGATGCCCTTCTCTCATCCCAAGGCTGCACCACTTGTTGCTTTCTCGTTGCATTTCAGGCGCCCGATTCTTAAAATTGTATTTATTTTGCCTTTAAATGGACTTGAGGAGGGCCTCAAGCCCTTAGGTGAGGACACTCTTGCCAGGGCAGAGACAGGCGACCATCTAGCTTGTGCAATGTGGTCAGCGAGGCAGTTTGTCCCCGCATCCGCGCAGGCAATGCAAAATGGGAAGGAAGCCATTCCCTGGGAGTAACCAGAAAACGAACGCGAAGTGGTCTGCATGGAAACCCCCAGGGCAAAGCAAAATAAGGAGCCATCGCGTATGTGTGTCAGCACATAAAATACGCTGGCACGTAGCCCGCCTTTAAGGGGGGATCCCTCCGTTTTTATTGCCCTCTCTTGCAGCTGGGCATTCAAATGCCGGGACGTTTCTTGGCTGCAAGGGGTGGGAAATGGCTGGGGCTGGGCTGCAGCACAACGCAGTGCTGGGAGGGCTGTGGAACTTAATTAACCCGCTCAGCATTTTTGCTTGCCTCGATCCACATAGCATACAGGCCTACAATGCTTTTATTGTACAGAAAACAAAGCTCTTGTGCTCGAGTGTAGCAGCTACAGTATCGTGGTCTTGCCTTAACTGGAGGTTTCTCAAGTGATTTAAGTCATCCCTGTCTCTGGTGATAAATAGTTCTCAGGGTGAAGAGAAATCTTTCTCTTTTTTTTTTTTTTTTTCTCTTTTCTTATCCTTCTGCTTAATCCGCAGCCAGAAGAAGAGAGGTGTTTGCATGCAGGGCCAAGTTATCAACATCTTTTTGGGGTAGCAGCCCTGGTGGTATTTCCAGCATTAATCCAGTTGCCATTTTTCCAGGTTTTGGGTGGCATGCTTGGCTGTTGGTCCTGTCCCCATCCCCAGCTGTGGCAGGGACCATGCCTCCCTGCCTGCCCAGCTTTTCCAGGGAGCTGGGGCTGCTTTGGACAGTGGATTTGAGAGCCCCCAATCTACATGGCCCTACACAATGCATGAGATACGGGTTTCCAGCCTGCAGGAGGGGGTTTGCTGGCTTATATCGCTCCTTAAAAGTAGCTCGGCCACTGCTGCATCTCATCAGTGTGGGGCTTGGGATGTGCAGCCCTCTTTTATGTGGGGTCATTAATTCACTCCCATCAGCGAAGCACTTTGAAGATGAGATGTGCTACATGAGTGCTAAGGATTACTGGGCTTATGTCTCTTGCCTCCAGGTCCCTGTGTTAGAGGTGCAAGAGCTGAAGGCAGGGCTGGGGCACCCCACGCTCTGCCTGCTGCCCTGCCTCCGGCAGCGTGGGCAGCCCTTTCCTAAGGTTTGGAAAGGATTTGCATGCAAGCTCTTTCCAAAACCCCCCAATTGGGCTGCAAGCCAGGGTTTCAGCCCCGCTCAGGGGGAGTGCAGGGCACACAGCACCTGGCAGGATCAGACCTGCTTATCTCCTTCCCCCCTCCCCAGCTCCACTTCAGCAATAACCTACTTTCTTGCTTTGCAAAAAGAACATCTTGGATTACGTCGCTGCAAATGAAAGGTTTCAGTCACGGTATCAGATGAGCTGCAGGTAAGCAGCGGGGTTTAATGTCAGCTTTTTTGGCAGCTGCTTTATTCCCTCTCCGCTTTGCACAAACAAGCCATCTTTGTGTGGAAGTTCATTTTCCTTTTTAGCCACAGCATTTGTCAACATGGCTTCCCAATAATCCTCTCCACATGGATAAAGGCGAGCCGGCAGCCAAACCGGATCCCTCGCCTCGAGGCTAAAAACCAGCCTGCTGCCCACTCCAAAACCGCAGCCGGTTCATTAAAGGACTCTTCCCCTCTGCCGCAACCCCCCTGCCACCAGAGAGAAGGGCAGAAGTTGTGCCCACGTGGATCCTAAAATCCAGGGTGACACTCAATCGGCCTTAACTCCTTCCTAATCGGCCCCGTGCAATTAAGGCGCGGGCATCAAAAACCCGGCGCCCGGAGGGTCTGGGACGGTGCAGTGCCGCTCTGTCCTCGTTAGAAAAATTGGGGCATCATCCACCAAACTCCAGTCCAGGATATAAGGAGGGAAAGTGAAAGAGAGACTTCAAATCACTTTGGCCGTCTCTGTCCTTTACACGTTCATTCTCTTTTTGGCCTCGCGGGGCTCTCAGACTAATGTATCTAAACATTATATCGCTCTATATTAAAAAAAGGAAAAGACAAAACCCTTCGGATCAAAGCCTGACATGGGCCTGTGGGTTGGCAGGACGGGACCCTGCCAAGGAACCGCACTGGCCCCAGTTTGGCCAGCAAAGGCAGGAGAAGGGGCTGGCTGTGCCAGGCAGAGCGGCACCCACCTCCGCAGCCCCACGGCTGGCTGCGACCCTTCGGTGCCTCAGGCCTCCCGGTTTGGAAGACTTTAACTTGCAGCCTCGCTAACGGCTTCATTTCTGCTAATTTGCACTATCCCACCTCCAGAAACACCACAAAACTCTCCAGCAATGCGAAGGCGGCGTGAGCTGAAATGCCTTCGCTGCCAAGCTAAATAGCATCAGGGCTCATTCTACTGCGTGGAAATCTTTAAGGAATCAAACAGGTCGATGAATAACCCATTTAAAAAGAATCATAACAGAGGTGCTGCATAATTGGATACAACACTGGCCTAAATTGACACATCAATTGACAAACCCTAATGAAAAAACAATTAAAGGGACATGCAGGGCACAAGTTGGGTGCCATACAGTTTGAATCCTGGTGAGCAGGAGCAGCTCTGTCCATATCCCCTTGCACCTGCACAGAAATGGTGCATGGTTTTAGGCAACCTGCACAGGCATTGATTTTTTTCCCCAGCTTGTAGCTTTTAAACCTCAGCAATGCTAAAATGTGCCATGGGCTCGCAGAGGACACGTGCAGCCCGTGGGGTGAACCGCAGCCCGAACAGCTGAGGATCCAGGTCCTTCTCATAATAAATTCCTCCCGGACGGTGTTTCAGGGGATTGCTAGGATTTGAGGAGAGAGGAGGCTGGCTGGAAGCGAGACAGGCTCCAGGTTTATCCTTGAAAGCCCCCGTGCTGCAGAGCCTGGGGCTGCGTTTGGCAGCCTGCCTGGGGGAAGATGTCGGCGGAGGATGAAGGCTGCCTTGTGCTGTACAAACTCACCAATCCTCTCACCCACCAGCTAAACTGGAGCTAAAGCTCCCTATTAACAACGCATGAAGCAGGCCAAAATCTAAACACCTTCCCGGGCGGGAGGTGAAGCAAATGTTCAAAATAAAATAAGTCCTTCCTGTGCTCCTGGCTAGAAAGCAGCCGTGTTGGAGCTCTCCCATCGTGTGCCTGGCCCGCCTGATGGGAGAACAGGGTGCTGAGCAAGGCTGTGCCACGCTTTTCAGCACGACGGAGACAAAAATCAGGTCAAAAATAACCCTATCCCAACGTCAGCAGCAGAGCCGAGAGGAACCAGAAGTCCTGAGCTGTTTCAAAATCGCATTAAATAATAGAGAAATGAATAAATTAGCTGAGCATCTATTTAGGTCAGCCCTCTCCATTTCTCCCAGCCGCCTGCATGTGCCTCCTCCCCGCAGCGATCAGCTGCTCTGCGCACGCTGTGCCTGCAGATCTGCTTGCTCCTTCCCCACAGTCGGGCTCTTGGGAAGCGCAGGTTGAGCGGGTGTCACGTCGGCTGCACAGGTCCACCCCGGCCTCGGGAAGTGGCAGGCGAGCTTCCTTTTCTGTTACCGGGGCAAAAAGTATTCTGGAAAATCCCATTAAAGCAGCAAGCGTGGGCTGAGTGCCCACGGCTGCTCCCTTCCTGGTGTTGTCCCCTACATGCAACCCTGCACCGAGCCACGCGGTCCTGCTCAGCGGGCTCACAGCTGCCCAGGAGCTGCCTCCGTGCTCTGCCTGCTCATCTGCTGCCAGCCCAGCACAGCCTCTGGGTAGCCCTGGGCATCGTTCAGCTATTTTCTGTGCCCAGCTTCCAGCCACGGCAGCACCTCCACCTTTGCAGACCATCCTTCCTCACCTTGCAGGTGCCCCAGGCTCAATTTTGTGACCGCAGTCATCAGCTGGTGATTTGGGACATCCAGCCAGATGCACCAGGCTGATCAACACAGAGGGGAATCGTTTTTTAAACCCCTAAGGTCCCCCCAAATCATTCAAATGCCTCCAGAAAAATGCAACTACCATGCAGTCCTCTAGATACGTATCTTTATTTCCCAAGCCTGAAAAGCCCTCTTTGATGTCCAGAACATCTCATGGTTTTCAGCTATCAGCAAGCTGGATAAACACTCACCAAGAAGGAATTTATCTGCATCAAGGGCTGCTCCATCTCAGCCCAGCTCCTGCATTGCCAAAACTTAAAGGAAACACAACTGATTCAGCTGGTCCTCCCCAACCCTGCAGGTAGCTGGAGAAGGTCTCCAGTGATGAACCCAGCCAGAAGAAGCATCCAGGGTGTAGGCAATGGAAAATGAGATGTTACTAAGTTTGGCCAGGCTTAGCTGGCTCCTCGTGGGTCCCAGCCTGTGAGTCACCAGTACGTGGGCCACCAGCACGGCCTCCTCTCTGGAGGAAGGAGCGGAGGTGGAAAAATAACAAGAGGAAACCAGTTGTTAGTAGTGCCAGCTCTGGGGAGAGTGGGAGGAGGTGGCAGGCCTGGAGGGAAAGGTCAGGGCTGCATTGCAAGCTGCTGCCTGATTTTATCTCCTGCCTCCGTGGAGAGGAACACACTTGTGGAGGATGTGCAGAGCGTCTGGGCTGGTCTGAGCGATGGTCTGTGCAGGGGAATGAAAGCCTCTGAGGGCAGCCAGGAGTGATGGAGCTGCTGTAACTTGTCCTTCCTTTTGTTCGCGGTCCCTGCTCTCCCTCTCTTCTGGTTGCTCCTCTAATTTCTGCTGGGCTAAGCTTGATTACCCCTGTTGAAAGCAACTCTTGGGCCAGTGCGAACATTGTAAAAGAACATAGGCTTTGCAGATGTGCTTGGAACAAACATACTCACCTCCCCACTGTGGCTAAACACCAGTGCGAAGCATTTGCTCCCTAATACCCTGCCCCATCGCAGTGCTGATGCCCACCTGCAGGTAACCCAGAGACTCTCACTCTTGCTCTTTGTGCTGATCCTTGGTGACAGTGGTGGCAGGGGGGTCAGACAACTAGATCATGAGCCAGTGACCCTATTCCTTGTCCAAAGCCAATGCAATGAAAATATTTCTGGGGAAAATAAAAGATTGCAGCTCTCCAGCCTCTTCCAGTGCTCCAACTCTTCTAACTGGTGCTAACTGGAGTGCACCCAGTGGAGCACACAAGCCTCATTTATTGTTCCTACGTCCTTGCCATCAGTCCAGAAGCACTTGCAGGGCTCTGCCACGTCAGCTCCCCATCCCGTAGGGATACCCACGGCTGCGGATCAGCACTTCTGCTCCCCTATGCCTTGCAAGAACTCCTGTCCTCTAGAACCCTCCAGTCTGATGATTGCCACTGGTGGCCACTGGTTTATTCTTACCTTCTATTCCAAATGCACAGAGCCAGCTGCCTCCCCACTGGCAGACCGGCACTTTCTATAAGCAAACAGTATTTCTTCATGTCGCTAAGAAAATTACAACAGATTTCAGGGCAAAAAAGCCACAGCCAGGTAGGATGCCAGGCCAATGGGGAAACTGCTGTGTGTCTTGCTGTTATTCCTTGGAGATGGCCCTTCTCTCTTACTGGGACCAGTGCTTCCGCTTTGAGCCCAGAGTGTGATCTGTTATGCTCAGGCTCCCTCTAGTGCCTTCATGTCCTGGTGTCCCTGCTTCTCTGCGTGGCTTCTCCAGAGGTGTATTGGCCGTTTGTCCCTGGGGACTGTCCATCGTGCCCACTCTTTTCCAGCATCACAGGCTCGATCTTACAGCACAGCCAAGCCGTTTGCTGACAAGCTGGGAACAGCCCTAAAACTACCCAAAAGTCACCACATCCCACCAATCCACCTCTTGGGGACCTGCCAAGTGCCTCAACCCTGCGCCCGCTCCCTGGGGGAAAGGAGGGCGATGAAAGTGCCCGTATACCGCAAGATGCACTCCCTGATGCAGGCGCAACCCTGCACACTGCAGCTCTGCTTCAATGGTGCCTGTGTACAGCGAGGTGGGAAGGGTGATGAGCGGCAAGTGCCTGAGCTGCCCTGGGGTGGGTATCTTCTTCGTGAGCCAGCTAGGACAGCCAAAAGCATTGCTGCACGCTCCCTGCTGCCCGATCTCTCTCCTAGATGGAGCAGCTTTTCGGGGCATCCCATAGTCCATGTCAAGTAAAGTCAGCTGAGCTCCTTCTTATCAACACATGAAACTGTTAGCACTGATTTCGTCCGGCGTGGAGGACACCATGTAGCAGAGGCTGTCTGCGTACCAGGCCGTGGTGAGCAACGCTGTCACGCTCTGTCCAGCGTCCTGCATGGACACAGCCCTGCCTCTTTTTTACTCCCACGAAAACGGCGAGGAAATTCCCCAGTGTCTTGGGAAATGACCAGCCTTGACAGCAGTTCGAGCCCTTCTTGTAAAACTCAGCCTGGCTCAGCTCTGGTGTCGGCATCGCACTGGATAACCGACCGTGCCACAAACACGAAACCACTGTGCAGAGGTGAAGACAGCCTTATATTCTCACTCAAGAAGGAGGTGCTCTTTGGTAGAACCACGAATCGAGGCAGTTACTGTACCTGTGGGTACAACAGCACGCTCGGCCAGGCTCCTTGGCGGGGCTGGTGCTGCGCCAAGTGAGCAGAGGTACAGAGCAAGGAGGAATGCAGAGTCCCACTGCTGTTTCCCAGTCCCAGGGGGATGGCAGCAGGCCACTCGTGCTCCTGCCTGCTGAGAAAGACCTCCCAAACAGCTTCCCCAAGTCATCCTCAGAAGAAATGCATTGGCATAACAGTCCCCAGCCATCGCTGGCCTCTGAGCAAGCAGTGCCCAAGGGAGGTGGCTCGGGCACCCCGTGCTTCGTTCACCTTTCAGCATGAGCTGTGGCAGCTGCCTGAGCCCTGGGACATGTTGCGAGAATTTTCTTACACATAACATCTTCCTTAAACGTATATATCAGAATATGTAATATCAGAACACCTCCAAAATATTGCATCGGATGTCAGCAAAACTCTGCCCATATCCCTTTTGGGGTGGATCGCAGTGGTTCCTAGGAAATTAGTGATGTTTTTCTGATTTATACCCATGGAGCACTTGGCCCAGGGCGCCAAACTTCTCTGAGTCACTGACATTACTAAAAGGGGCATTTACAGGAATTCATTACCCCAAGTCCAAATGTCAGCTCACAGGGAGGGAGGAGGCAAGATTAGAGGAGTCTGCTGAAAAGTGGCACCAGCATGAAAGCTGTGACAAACCTAACGGAGATCAATCAGCATAAATGTGTGTGATGCAAGGACATAGACTGAGATAATGTAGTTGTCAAAGGCACTGTGAGTATTTTATTTTAACCTATGATTTTTCCATAATTGTTTTGCAGCTGGAGTGATTACCGTCCTGTTTAATGAGCATAGCTCCTTTAATAGATGGCACTTGGGCTAACATGCACTAATTAAGTCTGTAATCACTAAAAGTATGATTGAAGGTTTCCAACTGGCCAATCGTTCTCCGTAACACCATAACTAGAGACATCGCAGCTCAGCAGAGCACAGGAATCGGAGCACAGGAGAAAGTCAAGGGATCTTGATCACCCAATGCTGTACATGGGTCCTTGTACATCTTGCCTTGGATCACCCTTTTTATCTGCTGTTCTACATTGGTTTGCAGTGGTTTATAAACTACCGTGAATATATTACATTCAGCCCCGAAACTGAATGCACTTCCACACTTTTATTTTAACAATTTGGCTTATGGGTCTTGTATATCACCTGGGCATTAAGCACAGCGTCTCTAATCCCTACCTGTCCGACTGCTCATTTCATGTGGCACCAGCAGCAGCTGTGAAAGACTCCCAGGGAGCTCTGACAGCAATAATTGCAGCAAGATACTGAAAGAACTTGAAAAAAATAGCTGAAATCATAAAATAAACCCTTCTCTTTCTTCCTATGAAGAAAGGCTCAGAAATGAGTGAAAAATATCAAGATTTTTCATAATCTAATGGCCAAGATAAAGGGACCTGGCAACATATTTCCTTCTGCCTTCTGCAATGCAGTGGAGGTGAATATGCCTCTGGGATTTGATTTTGTCTTCCACTGAGCTTGGCTCTTTGGGTTAGCAGGAAGTCAGGCTTTCTCTCTGCTGTTGGCTGTGATTAGCTGGCCACAGTGATGTCCGAATATTTTCAGACTGCAGCTCACTACAGTGGAAAGAATTTTAAAAAAACAGAGTTTAAAAAAAACGAAGTTTGTGTATCAGGGAGGACTTTCTGGAGAACCTCATATTCCAGCTGCAAAATGCCAGTAAAAGAGTATTACTATTTTCATCTGTTTTTACACTATTTGCTAATAACAGCTGCCCAGAATGAAAAAAAAACATTAAGCCAAATACATTTTGCAACTTAGGTCTTGCTGCAAATAAGAGAAATACTGAAATTAAATGGTATTAGCTTTTTTTTTCCTGCCGATTTTAATTTCAGTTTCATCAGCATTACCTGTCTATCAAGGATAATTTATTTCTCCCCTTTTTTGTAATAGGATGAGCTTGTTTACAGGTATCTGAACTTGAGGCAGAGTAGCTAATTGCTCTGCAAGCAATCAGTCACTGAAACAAAATGTCTGGTTCTCTATCCAGTGTACTGGTCCAGGGGCTTTGGTCTCTGGGCTATTTTTTCCTATCTAGATTTTTATGGGCAATTCACTCGTGCCTCTCATCTTAAAATAAAGGCAATGCCATGAAAAGATGGCAGTATTTTTCCATTCTACCATGATGCAGAAAGGCCTGGGCCTTTTTCACTCATTTCTCAAAGGTTCCCAGTTGAAAGTACAGCAGTTCTGGACCGCAACGCTGCAGTTCATCCACAGATACAACCCAACAGGCTTGGGCGAGCTTGGCCTTTGGTTCCCCTTTCACACTTCCCCGTGGGACACACCTCAATCCATAACCACAAATGCCTCCCCGCGCCGCCCCCGCTGGCAGCCCCGCAGCCAGCCGTCCGCAGCGGCGCAGCCAGCGCCAGGGCTCCCTGATGGCTGTATCACAAACCTTCCTGCGTTTGGGGTAGCAGGACCTACTGTGAGACTTAATTCCAACCCTCGGCCTTTGTCAGCCGGATCCACAACCCTCCAGCTGGGCTACCCATGCCAGCAACGCCTGGTCTTGCTGGCATCGAAGCAAAATGGCCGTAGTGCCCTGGCTTGGTTGGCACTTTTGCAAAGCAGGTGCACTGTGGATAGACACGGCTTCCTTTGCCCATCTTACTCATCATTTTAGTGTCTTTCAGATACTAAAGTATGTAAGTCTCGGTCTGTATATTTTGCAGTAGTGAGACTTTAAACTTGCAGGCTGGCATGGCACAGTTGGACACAGCATGAAACCCCCCTGTACCGTGCTGTGTCTTTGCCACAGCTCCAGACATGATGGGCCCAGGAGGCAGCAGGTTTTTGGGGGTCATCGAAGTGGCACAGCCAAAGCTGCAAATTGTCAGGGTTTGAAAATGAACGGAGCTGTTTGCGGCCTTACTGAAAGGGCCCGTGTTCCACACAAATAAAAATGAAGTGTTTAATGAATCTGCTGTGAAGAAAAGACTGTGTGTATGATATCATTGCCCCGAGCATGCGCGCATAGCTGAACGTGCAGATAAAGAGCGCCCAAATTCAGACAGGCATGTGCTGAGGCCCCTCGCCTCCCGCGATCTGGCAGCGCCACCGAGCGCA
>NW_010556147.1:0-7751 GCF_000687285.1 Phaethon lepturus | reverse complement strand
GGCAGGGTCTGTCATGTCCCCTGCAGGCAGGACACCGTGATGGTGCGAATGCCGCTGCCATACCCAGCTGCCTCCCTGTGTATTCACCAGCACACGGAGGTGTTATAAGGGGTCCAGCTCTGTTCCCAAACCCCCTCCCATCTCCCCCCAAGGCTTGCAGCCATGCATGCCTGTGGTTTATCTTTTCCTGGCATGCATTGAGCTGCCAGGAAACAATTCAGCTCCCTGCCTAGCCCAGTGAGGAGCGAGGGATGGTTTTCCACTCTCCATTTAAGCAACTTTTCCCAGGTGGGGAAACTGGTCAGCTGGCAGGGAATGAAGTGTGGGCAGGGAGATGTGGCTGGACTCTGGATGGCTCCATGTTCCCAGAAATCAGCAGCACCTGCCTTTTAAACAGTCTGGGAGGGTCAAAACTGCCCACCAAGCATCTTCCCCCCGAGCATCACACCACCACCCACAGGGAGCAATGCTTTTCCTCTCTGCAGGTCCCGGCATCTCAAGCTACAGCTCCAATCCTCCGGCTGCTGGGACAAGCTTGGTGCACTGCCTGAACCAGGCTCTGAGAGATGTGCCCAAGGAGAAGCATGCAGGCACTCCGCTCTACCTGGGTGCCACGGCCGGCATGCGCCTGCTCAAGTGAGTGCTTGCTCTGACCGGGCCAGCTGTCCAGCCTCAAACGCTGCCTGGGAGGCCCTGCCATGCCACTCTGCCATGGCAGGGGTGGAGATGGTGAAGGACAGATGTGACGTTGCCCCATTGCCAGGCGAAGCTCCTAGCCCTCCCAGCTGCCCAGCTCCATGTCCCTTGCAGAGGTGCTCCTGCCTTTCAGAGCAGGAGATGCTCTGCAGGGCACAGCCAGCACATGCCTCTCTGAAAAGGGGCTGGCGTGAGGCCAGCACCAGGACAACCCACCCAGTCTTTTTGGCTAGCCAGGAGGAAAGTCCCCCTGTACCCATGGCCAGCCTGATGGGACACAGTAAGAATAGTGACCCCCTGAAAACCACACAGAGGAGGGAGTCATGCCCCCCTCACTCAGCCATGGGGAGGAAGGAGCACACCTCCATCTCTGTCACCTGCCTCATTCTCTGGCAGAGACAAAGGGAATTAGCTGGGGTTTTTTGGGAGATAGCCCTACAGGTACGCAGGTGAGGACCCACCTGCCTCCTGCCCCACAAGCTGTGGTGGGGCCAGGTCCCAAGGGCTGTGCTGGCAGTGGGGGCTCCACTCACAGCACCCAGTGCAGCCCTGCCACTGCCCTCTCGCCTGGCCCACAGCATTGCGAACCTGCAGGCTTCGGACGCCGTCCTCAGCACCGTGGCGGCCACGCTGAAGTCGTACCCCTTCGATTTCCGGGGGGCAAAGATCCTGTCAGGGGAAGAGGAAGGGGTGTTTGGCTGGGTCACCGCAAACTACCTCCTGGAGAACTTCATCAAGGTGGGTAGGGGAGTGCGGTCCCCGCTGGGGATGGCCATCATGGCCCGGCTGTCCTGCAGCTCATCACATCCTTCCTCCTGCTCTTGTCTTCCTTGCTCAGCGTGGGTGGCTCGGGGAATGGATCCAGCCCCAGAAGAAAACCCTGGGTGCCATGGACTTCGGGGGCGCTTCCACACAGATCACCTTTGAAACCAGGGACACCATTGAAGACCCCAGAAACGAGCTGATGCTGAAGCTGTATGGCCAGACGTACAAAGTGTACACCCACAGCTTCCTCTGCTACGGAAGGGACCAGGTCCTCAAGAGACTGCTCTCAAAGCTCTTCCAGGTACCAGCATGTGCTCAACAGGGATGCTGGCTGTCATGACCCCGTGGTTGCCCCCTTACCCTCGTTTTTAGACAGGGGTGTCCTCCAGCCCTGACTCTAGGATAGCCCCTCAGGGCCAGCTGTACACCTTTCCCAGACAACTTGGGTTTTGCTCCTGACCCTCTCCCATGGTCCCAGGGCTTCCTTCCACCCTCTCCATAAGGTGTTGCACCCTTTGGCCAGAGCCAAGATGTCCTGAGTCATCTCAAGACACTTGCAGCAACTGCCAGCTCTGTGTGCCACTGCCCAAGATCTTCCACATCTTCCCAGCAGGGAAATGGAGGCAGGCAGGCAGCGGTGCTGGGGCTGCTGGGCAGCACCAGGGAAGCTGGGGCTATGGCATGGCTCACACATCCAATGTGTCACTTCTCTGGCAGGCTGAGAGCTACCAAGCAACTGTCCCCCACCCCTGCTGGCCCACGGGCTACCACAAGAGCCTGTCACTGAGTAGCGTCTATGACAGCCCCTGTACGGAGAAGGAGAGACCCAGCCTTGGCCTCAACACCACCATCACTGTGGTTGGCACTGGGAACGGGAGCCTCTGCGCTCTGCATGTCAGCAAGCTCTTCGACTTTACCACTTGTTCCTTCTCCCGCTGCTCCTTTGACGGCGTTTTCCAGCCGGAGGTTTCAGGAAACTTCATCGTAAGTCCTGGCATGAAGCAGGGTGGTGGCCTGGCTGCTGGCTGGGCAGGTGTCCTTGGCCCCCCAGCATCATGCCACGGCAAAGCTGGGCCCCTGGCTCTGCAAGGGCGGTTGCTTGTGCCCACCACTCTGGTCACAGCAGCTGTTTGTGGTGAGAGGGTTTGCTCCCAGCCTGTCCCACAGCTGCCTCCTTCCCTCTGTCAGGCCTTCTCTGCCTTCTTCTACACGGTCGACTTCATCCAGACAGTGATGGGGAGACCTGTGCACTTGCCCAGCGACCTGAAGGATGCTGCCAAGACCATCTGTGCCACCAGCTGGAGTGAGGTGGGCTCCCTCAGGCATGGCAGGGAGGAGAGGGCTGCTTTGTGTGGGGCATCACCCAGGCTCTGAGAGCAGCCGTTGGAGAGGACTGGGTGTCCTGGCACCCATGGCATAGGGGGAGGGTGGGTGAAAGCTCCCACATGGGACCAGCAGAGGCTCAGGTGGGTATGGGCAGTTGCAGTCAGATGCAACCACCCAGATCTTCAGGGCACAGAAACAAAGCCTTGGCTTGATCCCTTTTCTCTCTTCCTCCATGCATCCCACACAGCTGCTCCAGAAAGCTCCTACGCTGGAGAAGAGGCTGCCGGATTACTGTGCTGTCAGCACATTTGTTTATTTGCTTATCACCAAAGGCTACAACTTCAACAACCATTCCTTCCCCAACATTGCCTTCCAGAAGAAGGTGGGTAACCCCAGAGTACATACTCATGCCATGGCATCTGTTTGGAGTTAGGCCAAAAAGCCCTGCAGGAGAGATGATCCCACACCAAGAAAGAGCCAAGCAACATGAGGGAAGATCTTGGGGCACAAGGGCAGGATGGGACTCCCAGTTTTTGGGTGGATCTTCTGGGAGATGGAAAACAAATGAGTTGAGCTGACTGTAAGGTAGTCGTGCAGTTGGGTCCTCCAGTCCTTCCTTGGACCTCAAGACATCAGCCATCTCAAACAACTCTTTGCTCAGGCTTGCAGGGAGGTTAATCTCAGTCCCTGGGCTGGCTGGACCCGTGGGCAAGCAAGGGCTCAGGGTGCTGTGGACTCCCTCACACCCCACTCCTCCACTGGGCTGACACTGAGGTGGTCCCTGGAAGGTCTCTTAAGGCCCATGGAGCTGGCTGACCAGGGTGGTGACCATGCCATGCTGTTTCCATAGGCAGGAGAAACCTCCATCGGCTGGGCCCTGGGCTACATGCTGAACCTCACCAATATGATTCCAGCAGAGAAGCCCTCTTCTCACAAAAGCATGCTGTACAACTACTGGGTCATACTCATCCTGCTCTTTGTGGTCACCACCCTGACGTCTCTGGTGACTGCTGTCTGCCTACTCCGGCGCAGCAAGTCCAGTGCAATCTAATGGCAGGGACAGGGTGGGCCTTGTCTGTAGGACCCAGCATCGTCCTTCCTGCTGGAGTCTCCATGGCCTGAACACTTGGGATGTGGCAAGTGCTCAGATGTTCTCTTCCAATACCTGTCACAGCCTGTCCCAGAAGGAAAGCTGTCCCTTTTTGCCCTCCCCTTCCTTTCAAGCTGCAGAAAGCAGGGGGACAGAAGAAGACTGCTGGCCCTGCAGGAGAATGGCTTAATGGTTTCCCAGTGCTACTCAGGGATGGACCCGAAAGCAGGCTCAGGATTTGGGCGTTCAGACCTGGGGCATCTTTCTGCCACCAGACCTGGGCTGGACTGAGCCAGCAAGTCCAGGTGACAGCAGGATTTATTCTTATGTGCGTGGGGTGGGTGGGGAGTATTGCTTACACTAGTCCTTGTAGCTGACCTCTCTGGCCTGTCCCCTGGGTGTCAGCCCTGCCCCACAGGCAGCTCTGGGCATCACCCGGAGCCCATGCTGTCTTTCTGGCCAACGCACAAACCCCACTGACCTTCCTGAGGGCCAGATCTTGGCCTGGACTCCCACCAGCCTCAGCACAGGGACTTCGGGTAGGGGCTTAGCAACCACCAGACGTGGGGAGCAGGCAGCTTCCCAAGGTCCCGCTTCAGCAACCAGACACAGTGCCTTCCCCATTCCTGTAGTTCCTAAGCCAGATCCACCTTTGCCACAGTCAGAGCCTCCTCCGTCCCCCCAGCAATGGCACAAAAAGCCCCAGTTGCTCCCTGGCACTTGGCCATGCCAGCAGAGGTGATGTGCTCGCTGTGGGAGTGGGGCTTTGTGATGCTTTAGGATTTGAGCCCTGCACCACCCCATGCCAGGCAGCTGGGAGGATGCACCTCCCATTTCCAATTAGGAAAAAGAACATGCAAACACACAGAAGGTTTGGTTTTGTTTGGTTGGTTTTTTTTATAATCAGAAATAAATCTTTGTAACCACTGCTATGGCTCTGTAGCTCTTGATCAATAACAGGCTGATAAGCCTGGCTGTCTCACAGGGGTAGAGCCACTCATCGGGTCTACTCGGACACAGCTGCAGGTCAGGCTCTGCCTGAAGATCTCAATCCCTTGCAGTCTGCCCTGTACTGAGACACCATCATGGCTTCATACGCTCTACCAGCCTGGAGAACCCCACCAAGACAGACCAAGATGGGCTTGAAATCTCACTCCAGACTCAGGCCCAGCTGGAGGTGTAAGAGTTTCAACCAGCCACAGTTGCAAAGTTGAGGTTTCCCTCAACTAGAGGTCCAGTCACCACAACGGCATGATTGGTCAGCGCTCAAGCTGACTGCCCCGTGCATTCACCACTGCGTTCGCAGCCACAGCCTCCACGCAAGGAAAACATGTAGGGAGCCTCTGCTCCCAGGGGACCGGGTCTGGTACCCAACGGCAGGAGAGCAGTCTGCAGGGTTGCCAATTTGTTCGTGCAGTTGCTGGCAGCTCAGAGCCACCATGGCATGCATGCAGCTGCCGGGCAACAGTGTGGGGCCAGTCCCAACTCAAGTCCATCTGGAAAGAGCCTCCCACCCTGCTGCGCTGCTCCGCACGCCCCAGGAGAGGAGTGGCTTTAGCGAGAGCTGTGGTTGCTTGCTGCCCTCGCTCTCCCAGGCAGCATGAGCTCCGTTCCTCGCTCCAGCCAACCGCCCGGTGAGCTGTGCTTGGCTTAACCCGCCTGTTCCCCACAGCCTCTTTGCTTTTAGCTGTTCTGGTGGCTGCTCCCCATCTCTGCACAGGCCGAGCGTGATGCCAGTTCAGATGATGTTCTGAGTCCCCAAACCCAGTTTCCTCCCTGGACCCCTTACGTCCCCAGCATAGGGGCTCTCTCCCATGGCGAGGCTCAGGGACTATCTCCAGCTCTCACTCAGAAAGAGGCATTTCTGGTCTCTGAAGTGAAACGCTGCTGCTCTGCTCTATGAAACCATCTAGCTTCCAGAACCCAGGCTGGGTTTCCCCTTCTAAAAAATTCAGAGCTGGACATCCACCAAGAGCAGTCGGTTCGCCCTAGTCAGGACTTGTGAGTTTGCTATTAGAAAAAATGAAGTAAAAGAGGCTTCTTAATCTTTCCACGTGCCCCTCTGGATGCATGGGATTTGAGACAGTACCATTCCCCTGCTGGCTGGTTACAGTTCTGGATGGAGAGTCTGGGACTGGCCGGGTGACATGCCCCAAGAGCAAGGCAGGCACCACACCGAAGGGCTCTGGGCATGTGTGCACCTGCTTTGCAGGGGCAGAGAGGACACCCCTAGAGGCCATGCAGCTGCAGGGCTCATCTCAGCACCATTTGGGCAGGCAATAAAAGACCTGCTGCTATGAGGGCAAGGCCACTGGGACCAGCTAGGCTCAAGAAACAGAGAGCACAGCGTAACAGCTCTGCCCCCTCACAGCTTAGCTCAGACCCATCTGTGCCTGCAGCCACTTCACAGCTCCGTCCTGTCGGATTGCAGGTGCCATGGCCTCAGAAGGACCAGAGCTCTCTGCTCCAACATTTCCTGCAGGGGCTGCCTCAGGGTGACATTTACCACGTGCACCCCAGCTCTTCTTGTCCCACCACCAGCCTTTGCTTTGTCCACAATGTGCGCTTTCAGCTCTCAATTTTTATTGTACCCTCCATGTGCAATGTTCCGAGGCCACCTGGCAGGCAGCAATCCCTACGGTGTCTCCACCATGCTCTCATTGCAGGATCAATTCATCCGAGCTCCCGAGCAGTACCAGAGCCCACCAGTCTTGCGGGTAGCACAAGCACAGGCAGGCTGGGCAGGCAGGAAGGGGTGAAGCAGGACATGGGCATGGTGCACTGTGCTCTGCTGGCTACTCCACAACATCTCCGTAGTTGTTCCTCCTCACCGGTGGTGCCACGCTCTCTCTGTCCTCTGGGCTGGGCAGATTTTCTGCAACAGAAAGAACAAGCTCCCTGGACCCCCAACAATCCTGGCATGTTTGCCAGGGTGGACAGAGAACCACAGAGCCCTGGTGAAGTGTTTAAAGCCTCTTCAGCTAGGCCCAGCTTTGGGAGCTCAAGGTACCAGTGGAAGAAAGCAGCATGCAACCATGAGAACCACCAGCAGCAGCTGCCCTGGCACCCCTCCAGCTCTGCCCACTGTACAGAGCAACCAAGGTGTGGAAGGGTTTACTGCCTCCCTCCATCCCCTACCCTATTCTTCCTCTTCCAGCAAACAAGCCCTTCACGCTGGCTCTCGTGAATCCACAAAGTGGGCAGGGCAGCAGGCAGAAGCGAGTGTTCCCACCCCACCAGCCCTGCTCAGGTACCTGCAGCGCAGGTGGTGGGCCCGGAGCATGGAGGGACCCAGGAGCCATGAGACCAGGCAGGGACCTCCGGCCACCCTAGCACTGCTGCCACCCCAAGTGCCTGCTCCCACCTCTCAGCTGTGGGGTGCCAGTGTGGGACTTATATGCGGATTTTGGCAATGACAGTCAGCAACTTATGAAGCAGCAACAGCACATGTTGCAGCAGGGAAGAATGAGGCATAACCAGCCCAGGGAAAGCAGCAGGGAGAAATGTGAATGTACCTGTGGGCTGAGACACCCTAGCAGCCATGGTGAGCTCCTGTGGGGACTTGCCTGTTTCCAGGTAAATCCAGAAGTCAGAGCATTTCTGTGTCTCAGCTCTGGTTACCACGTAGCTGGCGAGGGACCCTGAGGCTGGAGAGACAAAGATGCTCCCAAGAATGCCAGCAGCAAGGGCATTTGTAAGGGCAGCGGTGGGGAAAGCACCTGCTGCAGCTCCTGAGCCCCCCCGGGCTGTGGGCAGCAGGGATGCGGCAAGAGCCAGGGAAGAAAATCCCCCACACTAAGGCCAAACAGCCCTTCTGCCTGCAACACAGCCCTGCTCCTGCTGCTCCCGCTCAGAGCGGGATGCCGCAGGCCTG
>NW_010556146.1:0-251 GCF_000687285.1 Phaethon lepturus | reverse complement strand
CGAATCCCTCCTGCCAGTACCGTCCGGGGCAGATCCGCTGCCGTGGTGCAGGAGGGAGAATGGAGGGACCTGAGCTTCTGGGGGAGAATGGACGAAGCCCACAGGCACGCGGCGGTCGATGAGCGAACGCCGTCCCTTCGACGTGTTTGCTGATCTCTCGACCTCAGGCAAAGTTTACAGCACCTGCAATTAAACCACGCTTTTTCCTTCTTTTCTGTTTACAGGAGACACACCGCGAGGCAAACAGCGGA
>NW_010556145.1:43090-74857 GCF_000687285.1 Phaethon lepturus | reverse complement strand
CCTGTTGTTCCGGCTGGCCCAGGTGGCTCCCCAGCAAGCTGCCTAGACGTGGTCACCCCCAGCCGAGGGCGGCCGCGGTGCCCCGCCGCTCGCAGGGCTTCGCGGGCGCTCACGCCGGCCGTTTCTCAGCATCTCACTCCTTCGTTTACTGTTTCCTCGCCTTCTCCAAGCAAAGCAGCCCAGAAGTTTAGTTCTCCTGCCTAGTTTGTTGCCTTTTTAACATCTCTCCGCCGGCAGTCATGCCTCGACGTGAGAAGATCCTCTTTTCCCCGTTGATTTAGGTGGATGTCTGACCCTAAATATGCTTTGTAGTGCTGAAGTTTCATTAACAGGTTTATTCCTTTCTCTCCGGTATTTAAGATGCAGTTCTGGCAAAAGCTTGCACTAGTTAAGCTTCGGACTATTAGAATGGGATGCTTATAGAGGAAATATTAGTAAAATGAATGTAATATTTGAAATAACCTACTTTTGTTTATGTATTTTCCCTGCTTTTATGAAGAATAGTTGAAAGGGAGGAGAAGTGAAGACTTGAGGGTAAACTTTTGTTTGTGGCGTATGTGCCAGCTCTTACAGGTACTAGTGCATTTGAGGAACTGGATATATATGTTAAAATATTGGGACTGCTGATGTGCACATCCATTGGATAAGCCCCTGAAGGGCTATCTGTGTGTATTCCGATGAGAATTACATTGGCTGTTTTCCAAAAGAAAACAAAAGACAGTGTTATAATTTAGATTATCCTCAGATTATGCTAGTATATCTACAGTGCAGACAAAGGTATGATTAGATGGACAAATGTACATAGTTAGCTATATCCTAGCTAGTTTATCTCCAGGATTAGTTTTCCTTCCCCTCAACAAAAAACTCAGGAATTCCATCAAATGCATAATAAAGTAGCCCAAACTGAGCACAGACTACCTTGTCTGTGTGCATAGCAGGTGGGTTTTATTGGGTCACACCCAAGGCAGACATGCACCAAGAGGAACACATTTAGGAATTTGCTAGAGGTCCAAGTGCCAGCTTAAATTTAGTCAATTCTTTCTGATTTTTATTCTCTATCATCACCAGCCCAGGCTACAATTCCAAGACCTATCACTCTCAAATCTATGATGTGCTCGCAGCTAAGTGCTGCTGGCACTGCCTGATTGTACATGTAAACAATGTACTTGGGTTTTAGCATTGTTTTTCTCCCTCCTTTGCTGATAGTGTTACTTTGCTTATAGCCTAGTATTAATAAAAAGAATGCCAGCCCAAAACAATAGTTGTAGCACTTTAAGCTTCAGTTTCTCATTGCAGCTACTTAATGATAAACTTCCAAAGGACAGTCATCAAAAGAATAAATTATCTGTAGCAGAACATGAGCCTACATTGCAAATATTTATTTGTATAGCTAAGAAAAACATAAATTATGCCTTTTAGCTTTTGAAACAGTAAACTGAGTTGCTTTATGCCTTATTTGTATTATGTTTTGTTCCCCTGGTATCTCTTACTTAGATGTGGGTTTAATAGAAACCCTGATAGAGCATTAGGTATTTAGTTACATAAAATGTTATTTGATCAATGCTTTTTGGG
This sequence comes from Phaethon lepturus, assembly GCF_000687285.1. NCBI lineage: Eukaryota > Metazoa > Chordata > Aves > Phaethontiformes > Phaethontidae > Phaethon > Phaethon lepturus. The sequence goes on along the minus strand of NW_010556145.1, from coordinate 73,285 downwards.
TGTGTGTTTGTTTTTTCATGGCAGTCAAAAATTGCTGCAGGAGAGTAAGTTTGAGTGAGGAGGAAGTGGAGTACACTTCCCTTTTTAATAAATACCTCTCTTGGGAGAGTAGAATGTTAGCTTTTCTTCCATATGACTTCAGGTTAGAAGATGGACAAATACCAATTGAAAACTTGTCTAAATACAAAATGCTTTTGTTAAAGAACAGATTCCAAAGTTTTGAGTAGTTTTGCTGGAGTTCAGTGCCTCCCAGGTAGCAATTTTGAAAGGCAGCGCACCATACGTATGCATAAGTATATCTTTCTAATAACAGTTTTACATGCACATCAGTACTTGAATTTGCCTTCCTGGTAGCTTTTGGAGTAACATCTGTTTCCTCATCCTAGAAGCTTGTGCTTCCTCACAATATTCTTTTAGCCTAGATCTGATTTTCAAAACTGTGTGCACAGTTATGCGTATAGAACTGGCTCTACAAAGAGATTTAGGTGTGATGACATTCAGTGTTGCCACACCTAACTTTCAGGCAACTACTCCCAGAATTTTTGGGATGGGAAAGCCGTTTACTTGAGGAACAAGAATTTTCTCTGGCTAGGTATTTGTCTGAGCTTGTAGTGTAGTTAATAGAAGTTAGTAATGTACTGCTGAATTAAAAGGCTGAAATTAAAGGTATTTTGCTGAGAAAAATGCAGGCCTAATAACTAATATATGCCCCAGAAAATAATCAAAACCCGATCTTATTAAATGGAAGTTATGGAAGAGACTTAAGTCAGATTAAGTGTGATTGGGTCAGTTCTTGGTAGTAGTAGATATTTGGCACAAATGATGAAAGGAAAGGGGAAGATGAGTGAGCTAGGGAAAAAAATAAATTCTTAGTCATGCAAACTTTTTTAATTTTTGTGTGGTATTCTCTGAATCCTGGTGGGAATGGTGCGATTGTAAACTTCTAGACTGTTAGATACAGCTTTTTGGCAAACTTTTCTCGTGGACTTCCTTGCAAAAAATCTGGGCATTGACCATCAAAGCTAGATCAATACAGAAAGATTTAGTAGACTGATTAGAATTTTAGGAAGCCAAATTAGGGAAAGGGAAGTGAGGAAAGCATATTATTGTACTAAGAGTTGTACTGACAAATAAGGTTTTTTTTTATATGAAGTTCTGCTTTAGAAAAGATAGTCTAGTAAATGAAAATACTACGATATATTTTTAAAAAAGGCAAAAATGCAGCCATTCTTAAATGGCATGAATGCTCTGCTGACTCTGTATGTCTGTATCCTGAAGAACTTACAATGACTGTGTTGTCTCAAACATAAGTTCTTTAGAGTAAGTCATAAATAATTCAGAGTAAATCAAGCTGTAGCATTTGATTACCAAACCCATGTATTTTGGCATAATTAATTCTTGATTTTCATGTAGAGTTTTAGGTTGATTCTGAATTCTTTTTCTGAAGTTGCCAGGGTGTATCTGGTTGTCATATTTACAATGAGAAATGGCATACTAAGGCTGTTTATGTAACACAGGATTTAATCAGTGCACACTTGCAGTATGTGCTTGCTCCCATTTGTTTATTAAAAAACCTTGCAGCCTTAATTTACAGTTTAAACCTTTATAAAATTGTAATCCACAAGGCAGAAATGAACCAAATGTTGTCCTAGAGGATTTTTTTACTCTGTGTGTATACAAGGGAAAAAAAAAACTAGAAAGAGCTGTGTGTTTTTCAGTGGCTTATAGCAGGTACAGTAGTTTGATGGCTTTTAAAAACTCTGCCAACATTGGTTTTTACAATTGATTGACTGAGAGAATTCATGGATCTAACATCACACTTGAAATAGTAATTCAGATAAGTTATTTTTGTGGTAGGAGAAGCCAAAACCTCCACATTTTCCTAGGTGGTTTGTTGAAATTAAACGAGAGAGGGACTGTTACCTAATGCTATGTTTGCCATTCTGCTTGTACTTTTTGTCTTTGCCTGTTCCTTGCCAACTCCAGGCTTCTGCTGCTCCTCTGTGTCCCCAGCTGGCAGCATGTCTGCACTCCAAAGAAATGCAACCAGCATAGTTTGGGCCTTATCCTAAACGTTACTGCTAATGTTGGGACATTTTACTGGTCATGCATGTCGGAGAAAAGGTCTTTAAGAATTTGGTCTCTTAAATCTTGAGGGTTTTGAAAATAATTTTGTATGTCAAAAGGATAAAATGTGCAAGCAGGGAAACAAATTATTCCTTTCCTAATGTTTTTCTTCTGTGATAATTAGATTTAACACTTTAGGAAGCATGGCTTTCTAGTTTTGCAATGCTATTTTAGATTTTTGATCTAGAAATTTAAAAAGCCATCTTGATGGATAGAGCTATGCTTGCTGTTTTTATTAATGAACTATTTGTGTTCTCATTCCTTTTAATGAAAAGAAATGGCTGCAAGCAAATGATCTTCATAAAGACGTATACCAGCATCTGGCCTATTATGTACCAAAAATTTACTGCAGGGGTCCTAACCCTGCCCCACAACGAGAAGACATGCTGGCACAACACATTTTGCTGGGACCAATGGAATGGTATCTTTGTGGTGAAGATCCTGCATTTGGTTTTCCAAAGCTTGAGCAAGCGAACAAACCTTCCCATCTGTGTGGCCGTGTTTTTAAAGTGGGAGAGCCTACGTATTCTTGCAGGTAGTTCAGCTTAGCATTGTAAAGTATTTATAATTTGTGAAGTCTTGGAACATTTTTTTTTGGTAAGAATATACTGTCCTAATGAAAAGTTAATACCTCAGATGTATTTTAAAAATAACTTTGCAGTGTTTCATGACAGGTGGGACCAGAGGAAAATTAAGTCATTACAGGTTTGTAAATGGAAAAAATATTAATTAGTATAATGTAGAGTGTTTTCTGTGGAAAAGAAATGCAAGGTTAAGAAGGTGTTTGGGGTGAACTTGGCAGTGTGATTTAAGATCATTAATCACAAGTAAGTGGGCAGGTGTATGTACATGTAATTCAGGTCTTTAATGTCATCTGTTAGTATTGATCCTGTATTTTAGACCTCTTTCCATGACCTATTAAACCAATCTATTGCATGCTAAAACAGGCGTACCGGCTTCTTGTTCCTGCCCTACCTCCACCTCTAAATCTAAAAATACCATTTTACTTGAAAGAGGACAGGAAGTTACTAACCAATTACTAGTATTTTTAAAATGTTCAGTTTTAAGCCAGTGCATTACTAGCTGTATATTCATTATCTTATCTTTTCTTTCCTGAACCATCTATAGTTTGTTTTGTTTGTACCCTCTCTGTCACAGGTTCTTCTTGTTTTGTGTGGTTTCTACTATTCTCTTGAACACTTGGTGGGGTGATGGGGGGAGGGAATGTCTGTCTTATTTTGAGGGTTTATTTTTCTGAGTTTCCACCTCCTTGATTTACCAGGAGAGAATGACTGTAGAACAACTTTACTCTCTAGTACTCTCCTCTTCTAGAAACACGATACCTTATTTGCCTTACTTGCTGAAGTTCTGATTCAGGATGGACTTGAGATACTTAACTCAGCAAGCTGCCTCTTCTGCATTTCTATTTCAACAATCAATTAGAATAGGTAATTTTGGAAATGTTTGGAGGTGTCTTACCTTGAGGTGGATGAAATTAAACTGGTGGGTACTTAAGATCCTTTCAGCCACAAAGAAAACTCCATCTCTTCTCAGGTGTCCTTAGATTCTTACTTCACACCTGTGAAAAAGTGGAGAGATCTGGGTAGAGAATTAGAGAGTGGGGGGCTGAGGACTATCAGAGGCTATAAAAAGAATTTCCACAGTTTCTTTAGTACCTTTTTATGAAATCTCGTCCCAAAGAACTAAAAAAACAAACCTCAAAAACAGTGTTTTAATTCAAGTCAAATTGCATTGCAGCTGAGAGGTAATATGTTAATGAACAAATTCTTTTCATATAGACTAATAAAAATTGTGGAAGTTCTGTTAATTTATTCTAAACACTAGCTTTTCCAAGACCAAGAACTCAGTATGTGAAGTATATCCTTGAACATCCTGTCAGTTATGATGAAAACATAGAGTAATGCAGTTCATTGGTGTAGAATTTAAAGAATGATGGAATGTACTGTTCATACTCAGATCTTTGTTTCAGTAGAAAAATTACTTAAATATAGCAATATGATCATAATATTCAGGTTAGAAAGGATGTCTTCGTAGACCATCTTGTCCCATCTGCTCAAGTCAGAGTCAGCAGTGAATACAGAATATTTTGCTGTTGCTGCTATCAAGATGAAATCTCATCATCTTTTAATTAAGTACTGAACATAGATGTAAAACTGTTAATGTTTTCTGTTGTGTGTTAGTAATTTTCTTTGACTTACAGCTGGTAACGAAGAATAATGAGAATTTAAATTAAACTTCTGTGGGATACAGAAAGGAATTATGTTGTGAGTTCACAAAATGTATTAAAAGCAGTGGCTTTTCTGTCCAGGTGTGAAGCTTACAGGTCTGCCTCTGCTTTAGGTATAAGCACCCTTACTTGTTTGAGAAATTACTTGGCAAATGGTACTGGGTATTGCCACAAGTTTAGCGCTCTGAAGAATCAATATCCAATACTGTAGAACTAATCTACCCAATACTGTAGGCATATTGTTGCAGTAAGTATTTTTTAGTTTTTTTTTTAAATTAAAGAAAAAGAAATGCCATGAACAGAAATTATTTTAAAAGAGAAGAGCTCTGTATAATTTTGCTTTGACATTTTCACCTTTAGTGGCTCTTCTGGAGAAAACAAATGTGAAAATGGTACTTTTTGCTAGTAAGTCGTGGTTGCCTGATTATCTTTCAATGATTACCTGTTTTAACTTATTTGGTGAAATGAAATTAAGAGAATTCTTGATAATAACATTTCATAGGATCTTTGGTGTTTTCTTTGGAACAAAACAGTTGTTTCTCTAAATTCTTGTTTTAATAATAACCATCATAAGACATTCATTGTCTTGGTATGTATTGCAAAACTTTACTCCCTTAATCTTGAGTTGCCTTGAAGTCGGTTGCTCACATAGGTTCATCTATTCTCAGTGTTTCTCAGGAAGACAGTTATTAAATGTAATGCACAGTTGTCTCATTCATTTGTTTAGCCCCTTTTGCTAGAAATATTACTTCTGTCTAATATAACAGTGCTTGTAGACAGGACCTTATTATGGCCTCTGATCTCCTGATTCAGGAAATTACATTCTTGGACTTCTTCAGTGAGCTTGTAGGGCTAAACTTAGAAGGAGAGGTTTCATCTAGTCTGTTGTGTGCTATCTTTCTTTCCAGTGTTCAGTGGAAAAAAAAGTCTTCTCTGATGGCTGGAGGTTGTTAATGCTTGTACTCTCTACTTGAGAGAACTTGCTTGGGTTTATACTGTTTACCTGTCTGTACTGTGTTCTCTTTACTTGCTTATATACTTGTCTCACCTCTTGCAGGCAATGGCTTTATCGCCCATATATACATGCTACCCAGATAATATTTTAAAGCTTCTTCTGTTACGAGAACAGATTTTTTTTTTTCTCCATCATGTGTTTCCCCCTCCTTGGAAGCCATCCCTTTCCTCTTTTCGGAATAATATATACATTAGTGAGAAGGTTCATATTGGTGATATTTTACAACATTGCCTGTTGTAAAATGTGTAAGTAAAGGCAAAAACATTTGTTTAATGCTGCTATTTTTCCCCCCTGTTTTCTTTTTTTTTTTTTTCCCTGTTTCCAGAGACTGTGCAGTTGATCCAACTTGTGTATTATGCATGGAGTGCTTTCTTGGAAGCATTCATAGAGAGCACCGATACAGGGTTAGTAATACTGCTGGAATACGTGATGTAGTCATTAATTTTGTATGTGTATGAAACTCCTTCCTTAAAGTTTAAGAATGTATAAATAACTTCAAAATGTTGGATGAACACAAAGTTTGGAATTATGTCTGCAATAATCTTACAAGAACTTGAGTGTTTCGGTCTGAGTGTAAATTCTGAAAGTTAGCACTTTAAAATATTGAGCAATTAAATTTCATACACACAGTTAAGCTTAAAAATGTATGTTATTTTTGACATGTGCCCTTTAGTGAGTTTTACAGCATTAGAGTTCTTTTTGATTTGCTTTGACCTTGATGTTTGACTATTTTTAAAAGGTATTGAAAACCTTTATTAAAATACCACTTTTATTTAAAAACTTATTTCCTTTAAATGTCTAAATTGTTATCAAATCTGTACAATAGCAGGAATTTTGTTTGCTTTTAAACATAAAGTTAAAATAGAAAACTAAAGCTGCAGATGCTGTTTAGTTTAAAAATACACTGCTATTAGTATGGATTAGTTTAAAAAAGAAAAAACAAACCCTACAAACAAAACCAAGGCAGCCTCGGTGTGTTTTTAAACTAAGAAGCTAAGTGAAAACTACTAGTGCAGCCCTTCTGTAAATCTGTTTTTGACAATACTGTGCTGCTGTTAATGTAAACCCAATTACTGCATAGTTACGCTGAGCACTAGGATTTAGTAAAAAAAAAAAAAAACAAAACATGACAGCCTTGCCCCAAGAAACCCAACCCAATTTGCTGATATCAGCATACTTCTTGGATGTAGGTTTTTAGTTTGCAAGCTTAGTGAATTAACAAGTCTAGGTGACATCCAAAAGTGTAAGCAAATGTTCTTTCAAATGTCCATCTAATTTTCTTGATACTGTAGGATGTACAGAACGTACCTGTATGCCAAAATTAGGTGAAAGAATTCTTCTATGAATCAGTTAGTAGTTGTGGTTCAAAAAGAGTATTATTGCACTTATTAATTTGAAGTGGTCTTAGCTTTAAAATCAATTCTATTGAAACAGTATAAATAAATCATTAAGGTTTTCAGATACTTTTTCTGTGCTTATTAAGACTTAAGTGAACAGTTTGTAAGTTTTGTCTGTAAACTCCTTTTACTATAAACAACCCATCTTTTACTCACTGTGTAATAGTGCTATATGAAATGGTTTAGCTTTGTTCAGATTAAAAATGTGTGAATCTGAAATAGTACAGATGGCATTGCAAATAATAGATTCAGAAAAACTGAAAATCAGGAAAATCCCACAGGTGGGGCAGAATGGGGGTGTTTGAAGGTTGTTTTTTTGTGGGTTTTTTTTCCTTTTCTTTTGGCATAGGTAGCCTGATGAAGTAGATAAGCTTTCAGCTGTCGTAGAAGCAGACATGGTTTCAATGTGCTATTTTAACAGGGTACTGGCTAAAGCTATCAGGTGGTGTGATCGTGCTTTTGTAGTTTAGCTATGACTGCTCATTTCTTAATGTGCATGTATGTATATGTATATCCACATGAACTATTCTGTTTTAAAATAATTTTAGATGACAACATCAGGTGGAGGAGGTTTCTGTGACTGTGGTGATACAGAAGCTTGGAAAGAAGGTCCTTACTGTCAAAAGCATGAACTTAACACTTCAGAGACTGCAGAAGAAGAGGTAATAACAATTGAGGCATCATGTTTCAAAACATTGTTAACTGTGTATATATGTGTATATATATAAATCATTCATACGAGGTTATTTTTAGTCTTGTATAGCATGTGTGAGAGATGGGAGGAAATGTAATGGTAATATTTGAACCACGGTATGTGTGAGAAAAAATTAATGTGTAACTTAAGGAGTTATTTAGAAGGACATTTTCTACTTGAAGGCTTTATTTTGAATGTTCTTGGTCGCATCTGCAGCTTCAGTTCTGTTTCTTTGTTTTTCTGTCTTATTCTTAAAGGTGAAGGGAGTCTGCCATGTGAAAAATGTATGTAATCATGTACATGAAGAAGGCAAATTAAGCTGTCTGTGCAACATATGTTTTGATTCTTACCAAAGTAAAGAGCACAGATTTTTTAAATCAAAATAACTTGCTATTACAGGAAAGCCGTAATGGAGATATAAGATAGAGGTCTATAAAAGCTTGTTTGGTGTGGAGAAGGTAAATAGAGAACATATCTTCACTGTTTCTCATAGCATAGCAACTTGGACGTATTAAATGCAAAGAGACATGTTACTTCTTGCAGTATGAATTCAAGATGTTGGCCTAACTGTTACAAAACACCGTTTTTGTTAGAAGTTTATGTATGTTCAAAAGGAAATTTAACATGTTTGTGGAGGGGAAAAATGATCAATGGCCATTTAAAATTCTAGATAACATCTTTGGTGTGGGAAGTATTAGTATGTTAAGTTACTGGAGACCAGAGGAGCATTCCGTCCTTTCTTATGCTCTTCCCTTAGTATCTCTTATTGCATCTCAGGAATGAGAGTGGCTTGTTGGGCTTCTGGTCTAGCTACTTATGTCTTATGTAACATAATTTCTGTGAGATTTTTTTGGAGGGAAAATATAAGGCAAATTTTTGTAGTCATTTTGCTGACCTGATCGTTCAAGTGAAGCATGTGTAACTGTATTTGCAGTGACAGTGGTCCTTCTAAAATCTGTTCTCGCTATCTCAAGCTTAAGACGCTAGCACTGCTGCATGGACTCACCACTTGATCTACATGCCTGTTTACATTAGTCATCAGCCTTAGAAAACTCTTATTCTGATATCTTGGATGGACTGCTACTTCTGTGTCCAAAGACACACAGTGAATGTGACTGACAGAAGAATTAAGCTACTGGGCAGGCTTTGTGTCTCTTCCCCACGAGTGATGGGGATTGAAACCTTTCCTGTTATGCAATGTTGTGTTCAGGGCAGATCAAGAATCATTTGTTGAGCAGTGTTGGAGCCTGTTTTCTGCCTTGCCCAGATACACGTCTGTGGTGAAAGTGCTGGGAACAGAGGCAGTGCTGCTGCTTAAGGATTGCCATTGCTTTTGGTGACTCATAGTTCTCCATACCCTAGAGAAGTTTTAAATGAAGAGGAAAAAAAGAGAAATGGCAGTTACTAATTTTCCTGTAGAGCTTCTAAATATTCCCAAAGAATCTTGGCGGGGGGGATGTGTGTGGATAAACTTTACTAGCACAGGTGATTGCTGACTGTCAACGGCCTCCTGTAGATAACGCAGACTTAAGTTCTGAAAAGATTATTGTGGCCATTTTTATACAACATAAACTAGTGAAACACAGAATTTGGTATTGGGTAATCCTAAACGAGAAATTTGGCTACTGTTAAATATTTTAATTGGCTAACTCATACTTCAAAACACCAAATGATGAATTGAGTCAGTGACCCAGTGTATAGTATGTGTCCAGGTGACCTGCAGGGCATGCAGTGTTCCCTTTCCAGCTTTGTAGAAGAGGGACTAGTTGTTCTGAACATCAAAAATTTTAAATAGTAGGAGAAGAACCCTTTCAGAGAAGAGATTTTGAATGTTTTCTAGTCACACACAAATCCCTTGAAATGGATTGGAAGGAAATGGCAGTGGTACCTATACTACTTGATTTGGAGCTGGCAGTGGTTTTCATTTGCTGCCCCAAAACATAGTCCCTTTGACTTTGCAGACTGAGGCAGCATGCCTCTTCCTCCCCCTCCTCATTTCAGTTCTCCCACCTGCAACAGCAGCCATTCTGCTCTGGCAGAGAGAGGAGGACAAGTTTATAGTGGCTGCTGCAGCTGTCAGATGGAGGGCACCCTGGAGAGTGCAGAATGGGTACAAGTGCGTGCACGGTCCGCATACAAAAGGAGAACAGCTGTCTGTGGACAAGACTGAAACTTGGGCAGATCATTACGAAATACCTTTTTACATTTAAGCATTTAATTATTTATATACCAGGGCATGTAAGAGACGCGTCATAAATCATGATCCTAGTGTGCTGGATGTTGTATAAGCTTGGATAGATAAGACTTTTGCCTCCAAATGTCTGCTACATGTAAAACAAGGTAGTAGATGCATGTTTGCATTCAGCAGTTTACTAATATTGGTAAGTGGAACAAAAGATCCAGTGATCTCAAATTAAGTTTTTGACGGCATCACAGAAAAAGCAGATTTTAATGCAGCTGAGGTCAAAAGCTCTTCAGAAGAACTGTCTTAGAAGGTGTGCAGAAGTGGAAACAATGAAAATGAGAATGGGTAAGTGTGTGAAAATTTAAGTGGGTGATCAGAGGCAAGTTAACATTTGGGTATTGAATGTTAGATTACTGCTTTGGTGATTGTCAGTGGAGAACTGGAAAAAGGAAACAGGATGATTATCATGTGTATTCCTTTCAAATGTAAAGTAATTTAAAGAGAGACATCATCTTGGACAAAGAGAGGTGCAAGTTTGACAATTTCTATTTTGAATGTCATTTAATTTCTCAATTGCTATTCATATTTATTTTCTAGGATCCTCTTGTGCACTTACCAGAAGATATGGTAGCAAGAGCTTATAATATTTTTTCCATCACATTTAAATATGCAGTAGATATATTAACATGGGAAAAGGAAAATGAATTGCCTGGCCTAGAAATGATGTAAGTATAGTATTTGTCTTCTGCCTTTTAAAGGCTTGCAGATATTTACAGTAGAAAATGCAAGTTCTGATTTTAAGTATGTTTTCTGCCTTTCCTAATATTGTTAGGAATATTTTGTAGATAATAAAGTAATAGATTTGTTTTTCTCCTATTTTTTTTTTTTTTTACTTTTGTGGTTATACAGCCTATTTCTCTCCATAGCAATTATGAAACATTGTCTTTGTGATACCTTTGTTTTTTTAATATTGAAAAGGAAGTATTAGTTAAGTACAATACCCGAAAACAAGTGGTAGGTTAATTTCTTATGATCAAAGTTACTGAAATTCTGATGGCAAAAAAATTGTGTATTTTGGTAAGCCACTTACTACAAATTTGGAAGCGTAGCAGAATATCTGAGTGTATTTTAGCATCATAGTTATCATGGAATCATTTGTGACATCTTGTTAGTAACTTCTTTTACTTCTGTATTGTGTAAGTAAGAATGCTGTGTAAATAAATGATGGGAATCAAAAGATTGCACTGAATCTGTGTAAGCTTAGTAAGCAGTGGTTTTGAGGATTGTGGACTTTGGGCTTTTTAAGAGACTGCCAAGTTTTGTTGTCTAACAGACCTTCATGCAGTGTTAGGGAAACAGGTGTGGCAAAATAATGCCAAGACAGGTAAAATCTCTGAGAAGCTATGGGGAAGTGTATTGAACACAGCTGCACTGGAAGGAAATGCATTTTCCTTAGTAGGAAACTATCGATTCCTAACACATGTTCAAAAATAATAATCAGATTTAAGTATTGTCTTAAGATTTTGCTCATTTTGGACTTAATTCTGCAGGAAAGATGCACATTCCTGTAAAAGTTAGTGGTGGTCAGTCCTTTTCAAATAAATTGTTGATATATGTTCCAGTATAGCAAAGGAAGCCCAGGCTTGGGTTGTCTGCCTGGTGGAAAACTTTGTTAAACTAGAAGTTGATTATTTAAGATTACATTACTTTGAATTATATAAATTCAATCCTTGCTTTGAAGTGAGAAGAGTGACACTTACTACTGCATGCTGTTTAATGATGAAGTCCATACCTATGAGCAAGTTATTTATACTCTTCAGAAAGCTGTCAACTGCACGCAGAAGGAAGCTATTGGTTTTGCCACAACAGTAGATAGAGACGTAAGTAATTAAAAGTTCTAGCAATTAATTTATACTAACCTTAATGTTTATTTTATATGACTATAGTTACTTTAGTTTGTTTTCACAGTGTGGTGAATATGATTGAGCCCTGTGTGTCAGGCCACCCTAAAATGTCTTGACTCGTGGTCAATCCAATCCAGACCTAATGTTGAATATATGTTTTAATGTAACTATTGCAGTAAGTTTTGCGAGTGTAGTAGCAGGGTGTCTCTCACTGCTCTGTCACGGACAGGCAGCAGCTTTAGCTGATCCCTTACTGTACACCAGGGACCTGACTTTGAAAGAGCCCCTATGTGTGCTCCAAGCATGGGAAGTGCTGCTGAGAGTAACACCAGTCAACCGTGAGGGATAAAATCCATAATTGGCTGCTTTTGTTCCAGTGTTCATGGAGCTATTTGTGGGGGTTTTTTTAATTTAATTTTTTTTTTCATAATTGTCAGATGATAATGGCAGGAAGAAGTAAACAGTTTCATGCAGCATTTAGAAAGAACAATGAGTTCTGAATCACTACATGCTGAATATAATTTTAACTAGTACGTTGGTCTCGGAAGCATTCTGCCATCTGTGTTTGTGTTCTGGCTTGTGAGCATTTTTTTACAAAAGGGACCCTTTCTAGGGACAACTGCATGTTGTTGTTTGTGCCATGAACCTGTAAGCAGTTGCTGTGAAAATGAGTGTTGTTTTATGTTGCTTTGTTGGCTCTTGCCTCTTTTTGGGGGGTGGTATGGGGAGGAAGTCTCTTCCAAAATGGCAATGAGAGTGTCATTTTGGGTTGTTAAAGTACTTTTGAGAAGGTGGAATACTTCTGAATAGACACATGAGTGCATAGATATATGTGCATGTGTGTACGTATGTAAAAGAAATGAGAAGGTTATGCCTGAAACAATGATTTGGCATCAGACCAAAGCTAAAATCACTAAGCTATTCTGTGTATAATACACTATAAATTGAATCAACTATTCATTTTAATGTATGTATTGACAGTATAGAAAGATGCATACAATAGGGAAACCTTCCAGTTTTAAAATAAACCAAGTGCTTTAGTTGTATGTTTAAAAGACCAGTTAGCTTTAATACCTACTTTTTAAAAGGCATTGAAATGTCTGAAATAGCTTTAAATTCTACCCAAAGTAATGGCTGATGCATTAGTACTAAAGATAAGTTTCCAGTATTTTAAATAAGTGTGATTATTCACATCTTAAAAACAATATTTTATACAGAAATTTAATATAAGGGGTAACTGCATATATGGTATAATTTTATTTTATTTTGAAAAGTACAAGGTGCATTTTGGGAGTTCAAGCGTGTAACTATACACAGTACTTTAAAAAATGAAAATAGCATGAAAGCAAGAGTGGTTAATGTGCATCTAAAACTTTTATTGTATCTTTTACACTAACTTAAAATACAGCATTTGAACTTCCTGTTTATTAGCTGGTGGTAATGTTACTTCTTTACACATTTAAAGGGACGTAGGTCTGTTCGATATGGTGACTTTCAGTACTGCGATCAAGCAAAATCAGTAATAGTGGTAAGTAATACGATCTACTTATTTGCCTCATCCTAAGCAAAAAGAGGCTATGCTTCACAGTTTTGTGATATTGTTACCATAATAACTCTTTATATTTTACTAATACAAAGTGTTGGTGGCACTATTTACAATATGCACAGTAGAGGTGTCAAAATACAGGTTTGTGATCTGTTTTTGTTTTTTCTGCTGTGGTCTATGTTGCACCAAAAATAATTTCTTAAAAAGAAGTTTCTAGACAACTTCTCGCTTTAGAAAACAGAGTTTGATCAGGAACTTCAAATGTAATCTTTTAGAATTGCATGTCAGTTCAGATCAGCGAAGTTAAACTATTTCACTTTTTCTCCTATAGTATGAGGCTGTTTGCGTCTTTCACAGCCACAACTATGGAAATTGTTACTGATTGAATCCAAGTGTGAAACTACAAATACACTTCCATTTTGTGTGTGTGTGTTTATATGTGTATATATATTCATAATATCTGTATATTTACAAGGTTCTTCCATGTAAGAACATGGAAATAATATTTTCTATTTAATTTTCATTTAACTGCTGCAGTGCAGTACTTAATCACATGAAATAAATAGTTCATGTATAATACTACTACCACTGAAAAACAAACACGGCAGCTAGAGTTACTGACCTTAAACTATTTAAGGTATTTTGAAAACATTAACATATCTTTAAAGATAAAGTTGTGCAATATTTTTAACTTGCTGCCCATGCAGTCAAAGAGCAAATGGCTTTTATGTGTAATGTCTCACTATTATAAGGTTACTAACAGAGAGATGAGAGGCAATACTTTCTTGTTTTAACTCTGTGTTTAATTTGTATTTTTGAAAATAGTCTGTGGACAATCAGTTTCTTTCCTTGGTGGGCTGCTGTGTGACTTGCATGTCGTATGGAACAAATATGCATGACTGTCTGAGGTTGTGTGTGGGACTGCTTATCAGTAAAATGCAGCAGATCAGTGTGTACGCTGATAAGGGGCCAAGAGTGGAAAATGCATTGGCCTAAATACGTTGATATTGCATAATAAGGTCCTTCAAATATTAATAGGGTAAATGAAGTTTAGACTTTTTTGGTTTTGTTCCTTCCCTATGTAGGTGTTGGTAATTAGAATACGTATTAATATTAAATGATTGGAATTAATAAGAATGCTGTGTTTCTGTACAGAAATATATAATAGTGCTCACTTCAACATGCATTACCTCCTTTTTCCTTTTCTTTTTAAGAGAAATACCAGTCGTCAGACAAAGCCATTGAAAGTACAAGTTATGCATTCATCTATAGTTGCCCATCAGAGCTTTGGTCTGAAGCTCCTAACTTGGCTTGGCAATGTTATTGGATATTCAGGTGGGCACACTTGAACTTTTTTGAGATAAGTTAGAGAATATTTGTGAGGCACGCTGAATTCCTGAAGCAATGTTGACTACTTTTTGCAGTTATGTAATATATAAGGCAAAGCTATCAATAACTTGTCAGACTTCATTCTGTTTTCTCTTATTGGAGTGCTGTTCCGAGTTCTAACTTCCGTATGAAAGTGCTACCAATCTTACTTCATCTTCTCGGGTACTTCTTTCTGTTTACTTGCTGTTGAACAGAAGCTGAGAATAGCTGTCAAATGCTGTATGCCAACAAGCTATTTTTCAGCCCCTAGTTCTTTTTAAATGAATGCAGTAAGCTGAAAATAACCTGTCTGATTAGATAAAACAAAATATTCAGAAGTAATTTGATGAATGATGATGACAGTGATTGCTTCAGTTTTTTTGCTAAGTAGAACAACAGAGAAAATTCAAGGAATGTATGGGGCTTTTGGGGTAACTATAGAAGCCAACAAAGTATTAATCAAATACTTCAAGGTTTCTTCAAAGGAATCAAAATGCACAGTATCATTTTTATGGGAAGGCTCTGTGTTTGTTTTGGCTTGGTTCTTCCTTTGTCCTGATGAACCGTAAGGCTGTGAAGATGTGAAGCATGAGGGGGGAAGTGAAAGGAAAATGTTTCAAACTGCTGATATGTAGAAATGCAGATACAGTCCCCAATGCACTTTCTGTGTTCTTTGCATCTGTAAATGTTAACAAGAATTATTAGCAAAGCACACTCAGCTGTATTACTGCATATATGTTCTGTGCAGGTGTAAGATTTCTTCAGATTGTATGTTTTATTAGTCTGATAGTTGAAAAAATAGCCAAGATTTCAGGCAAAGGATCTCTATATTGTGTTACCTTTTTAGAAAGAGTAGTTTAGCTTTGTATAAAGTTAACTTTTAAAAATACGTAAATCAAACTTTTGAAAAGTTACAGTAGCAGTTTGTTCAACTATTTGCCGGTGTTGCTGGCAAATGATAGGTATTAATACAAAGGAGAGACATGAAGATATTTAATTTCTGAGATAAATTTTCCTTTCAGTGTAATGGGTAGGCAGCCTTTCTCATCTCTTTAAGCACAGCTTTGTGCCATGTCATTTGCTCCAGGTGCTGGTCACTAATTTTCGGCACTAAATTACAGTTGCAAAAAAGTAACCTGAATATGTTAATTTGGTATCAAATGACAGATGAAAGCATAGAATTTATAGTTTGATTTGTGTGTGTGGTGTTTCTGAAATTCTGCAGAGCTCACTTCATTAAATACAGTGTCCTTTATGATTCAGAAGGGCAAAAATAATGTTTGATGGTAAGCAGTATGTATACATTTTGTCTGTGACCTACATGCTCAACTACTTGAAATGCCTTACACACCTTGGGATGCAGTCTTGCAGTGTACTCTGGAGCCTGGTTTTGTGAAATGCATTTTTGAAAACGTTGGTTTCCCTTAGCTTTTTAACAAACACACCCAAGCATCTAGATTCTGTGTAATCTTTTAGACAGCCTGTTACTGTTCATCTGTAACATGGGGTGATAGAATTGCATTGCTTAGATGGTTACACTTAAATGTCCTTGACCAAAGGGCAATTGGCAGGTGGAGGGGTGTTCTGCTGTGCCACAAAGTCAGGTTGGATGATTGCTGTGAAATGAGTGTTATTAAAACTCTCGTTGGTGAATAAAGGGAAAAACCTTGGTGTGGAACTTTGTCACAAGCTTGCCTACCACATTCTTTCTAGCAAATGTCAGTACTTCAGGAATATAAGCATGTGTGCTGTTTGTTGAACAATGCAGTAGTTTCCATTAATTTGTTATCCTTCATAAGAGTAGTTGGAATTGAACTCTGCAAGGCAAACCCCCCCCCCACCCCCAAACTGCTACAGCTGTTCACAGGCTGTATAGAGCTGCACCATGCAGTGTGTGGTATGGTGTACGTGGCACTAAGCCACTGCCACCTGTACCCGAGATGGCTAAGCGACGTGCAGAAATAAGGACTAATGCGTGTGAGTCATATAGTTGTGTTGGTGAATCTGCGTTAACTGCAGTGCAAAGCTAGGTTGAACATTGTTAATATGAGCGTGTTTGTGTTGTGTTCTATTGCAGATGCAGGCTTGTTTGCAAGCATATAATAACTTATGTGTTCCTATAATAACAATTGTTACTGCTTTCCATTAGAAAAAATATGTAGAGAAGCTTTAAAATAATAACAGCTAGTAAGTGTAAACAAAAAACTCATATATGAGTATCTGAGTCATTTCATATATGAATTATATTTTCCTTTTGATTGGAGTATAAAGAGGAAAAATATAACCCAGAAAATTAGCCTGCTGTATAATAATTTCTTATATTAGTAAGCGAGCACTATATTTAAGAAAGTACATTTCTATTTGATAACTTTGAAACACATTATTGTGTTTGGCAATTTTCACAAGGTTCCTAATGTTCCATAAGGTCAATGAGAAACTTGCATGGTATAAAATATTTGTGTTTCTGTCAGTCAAATATGAGCAGTGTTATTCAGTTGTCAAGGAGAAGAGAGTCCTATGGCTTCTACTGTGTCTTATGAAAATGCCAGCATGTCAAAATAGTGTACAAGTTTCTGTTTAAGCTATAACTAACTTACATAATTTCTCTTCATTAAGATGGCCTTCGTCGAATATTGTGTCAGGTTGGTTTACAGGAGGGACCAGATGGTGACAATTCTTCCCTTGTGGATAAGCTGATGCTGTATGATGCTAAACTGTGGAAAGGTGAGTTTTCTCAAACTTCTGCAAAATACTACAGAATGCTATGCATAAAAGTTTTCCCTTTACTGTATCTTGCTAATGTTTGATCATTTTTACTGAGGTGTATTGTAGATAGAACTGCCTGCTTTGTTATAATCTGTCCCTTCATGATGCACTCCAAATACGGTGAAGACAAGAACACAAGGGGACCATTTGGAGATGGGATTGGTTTTAGATCTAATTTTTCAAAGTAGTCTGAAATAAGGCTGACTTGGATATGCACAGGATAGTGACAGTTAAGGGAGATAGAGTAAATAATAGAGTGATTTGAGGTTTGCATGTTTTATAAGATCTCGGCATCTATACCGTATCTACCAAAATGCCTCTTTTTTTAAGCGATAGTGCAGAAGTTTTCTGCTTTGACTTCTGTCTGTGTTCATGAGGTATTCTTAAGTGTTCTGAGAACATTCAGTGAAAACTACTGTTCTGTTACTTTAGAGCCCTTAAAATTTTAAAAGCCTGATTGATACAATGGGATTGGGTAGAAAGTTGTAATTTTGAGGAAGCAGAGGTAGTTAATTTCTTTTCCATCGTGGGTTCTGTGTCTGATTTGATATCCTGAAAGGGCACAGAAGGCCAGGTGTATCAAAGAGAAGGCAGAGGATAATGCCTTCTTCAATATATCTGTCCTTTCCTTATTTAAACAGGCATATAGTATTTTGAAGATTGCTACCCTCTCCCTACTCCCCAATATCTTTTGTTTGTTCTTCCATTCTGATAGCCTAGAGAGTAGTAACATCTCTTTGTGGTCCGTCTTGGGAACTTCTTGGAGCAGCAATAAAAGAAGTGAGAAGTAAGATGGAAAGTGGATGTAGTATGGAGAAAATTTATTCTTCTAGGTTTTGTTTATCTAATACCTTTATCTTGTCTGGGTGAATTCAGGGGTTTTGGGGGTTTTTTCTGACTGCAAATTTCATTATCTGAAAGGTACAACTTTTGTGGATGATTATAACATTTTTAATACAGGTTTTGTTAGGCTAATGTCTTTCATGTAAGCAAGGAGTAACTTTTACATTTCTATTTCAACATCAGTATTTTTCTACTTTTTCATGTTGTCGTGATTTAACCCCAGCTGCAACTAAGCACCTCACAGCTGCTCGCTCACCCCTCCTCCCCCTCCAGTGGGATGGGGAAGAGAAATTAGGGGAGGGGGGAAAAGTAAAACTCCTGGATTGATATAAAGACAGTTTAATAGGACAGAAAAGGAAGGGAATAATAATAATAGAATATACAAAACACGTGATGCACAATACAATTGCTCACCCCTTGCTGGTTGATGCCCAGCCCATTCCTGAGCTGTGGTCACTGCCCCCAGCCAACTCCCTCAGTTTATGTACTGGGCATGATGTTACATGGTGGGGAATATCCCTTTGGCCAGGCTGGGTCAGCTGTCCTGGCTGTGCCCCCTCCCAGCTGCTTGTGCACCTCCCCGCTGGCAGAGCATGGGGAGCTGGAAAGTCCTTGACTGAGTATAAGCACTACAGCTACTTAGCAACAACCAAAACCATCAGTGTTAACAACATTATTCTCATACTAAATGGAAAACACAACACTACACCAGCTAGTAGGAAGAAAATTAACTCTGTTCCAGCCAAAGCCAGGACACGTGTTCCATAGTTACTCTGCATTAAGGAAATGGTGTAATAAATTTTGGCTCAAGTGACCTACAGGAAGAAATGGTACATGTATGCATGTATTTCCAAGCTGCATACAGTCAATTCTCATTTGCATTGATAATATTTTCTGGGTTGCTGCTCAGACAGACTAGAAATTCAGAGATAACGAAGCTGATTATTTTGCAGAGTTATTCACAACTAACAAAATTTACTGCAGATCCCAGGACTTCTCATAATAGTGTGCTCTTTTTTTTTTTCATGGGCTGTCCAAATCCTCTGTTTACCCTGAGGAAGAGTAGAGTTCGATTCTTGTTTGTCTGATTTGCCCTATGGAGGTTTATGTTCCCATTCAACAGCTCACGGTTATCTTACACAGGAGTAATAAATAATGCCATTTGAAGAATTTTGTTTTATGTATTCTTCTTTGTCGTTTGCTACCACCTGACAAACTTAACCAAAGCAGATTCTGCTCTGAAATGCACACTTACCTCATCTGTAAAAGTTTACTTTTCTAAATGTTTCCATAATACATTGATAGAAAATAGTGACATGCAATATTTCATTCATTTTTCTTGATAGGAGCTAGAAATGTGTATCACCAGTTATTCATGAGCAGTCTGCTTATGGATTTGAAATACAAGAAACTTTTCGCTATCCGTTTTGCAAGAGTAAGTATCTTTCTTACAAAGAGCCATTAAATGCTTAAACTGTCTAGTGAAGAGAGTCTAGTTAGCATACAGTGCTTCAAATGAACTGTTACCTAGAATATCTTTCTTTTTTTTGGAGAAGTTGAAATTAAATGCTCACTACCTTATTTCCATCTTAAAAATATTAGCTATATGGCATCTTATCTCCTGGGAAGAAAATGGGCTTTCCAGGCTCCCTAGAACTAAAGCAGTTCAGATGTTTTTGTCTTCACTGTCAGCTATGCAGGGTGTCACTTCTTAAGAGCTAATCACTTCTCATTGTTGAGGTGTAAGTTGTTACAGCACTACTCCAGAAATAGTGCTGAAATTGAGTTATGCTGATTAGTATTTCTACAGTAACTAGTATTTGAAATGCTTTAAATCAGCACCGCAAAATTCTGCTTGCTCTGCTGAAGACAAATAACTTTTTTGAGTAGAAAATAAAATACTAGCCTTTATTGTGAAAATGAGAGTGAGTATATCTCACATGTGAGCATATTAAGTTGTCATGTTCTTTGTACAAAGTATCTATATAATAGTCTGTAAGAGCTACTCTTCCCTCTGTCATGGCATTAAAAGTTTCCCAGAGCAGACATATAAATAAAAAAATCAGGTCAGTGTGGATTAGAGGTGAATTTCCCCTTGTTGTTTAGAATTACCGGCAGTTGCAGAGAGATTATATGGAGGATGATCACGAACGGGCAGTATCGGTGGCTGCTCTGTCTGTCCAACTCTTCACTGTACCTACTCTGGTGAGTAGTGCCTGTCTTTCTTTTAAAAACTGATAGTTGGCACTCCTTGCCTTTTTTTGCCTCCTTAATAGAACTATGAGCGATTGCAGAGTGATTTTATGAAAGATGACCACGACAGAGAGTTCTCAATTGCTGACCTCTCGATACAGATATTCACAGTGCCTTCTCTTGTAAGTACTAAAAGACCAAAAAAGGAAATCTTTATTTGTTAAAAGCCACTCAAGGTTCTTGAATCAAGACTGCAGATTTCTTTAACATTACTGTGGAAATGCAGGGCACTGCTGCTGCACAGCAATCAGACTGCTTACAGACATTGCTATGGGTTTAGAAGTTAAGGTGTTCAGTATTGCAAAGTTTGAATCTGACTTCCCAGAGTGGGCTGGGTATCTTTGATTTTTCTTTTTACATTCTTCTTTTACCTTTTTTTAGAAAGGTACTTAAATGTTTTTTGAGACATACACATAACATTTAAATTCCTCATCATCCTGAGCCACAGTTACTGTTCTTAGGAATCTACATTATGGTTTGCCTGTCACATTTTCAGAGCATACCCTTCTGGTGCAGTTTTATAAATGATCCACTTTATTTTCCAATCAACACAAATGCAAACAAGAATTGTTTCATGAGATTCCTTACTTCCTTTGGTATTTCTAGACTCGGATAATGCCTTCTTTCAGGTTTCCAGTCAATTTTTGTTAATGGTGCTTCAGGCACTGTTACTTCTCCCAGCTCACTAACTGCTGGTCTTCCAAACAAGCATAAGCTGGTGAGAAACATCTTTTTTTTGCTCCAGTCTCCAAATAAGTCTGTCTGTGTATTACAAACTAGAAAAAATAAACTTTGGAGCTGTACTGGAAACAAAAGCCTGATTTTTTGATATCCAGAATTGTTTAAAAAATGAATGCTTCTGAATCCTTCCAAATTTAATCAACTTAATTGAGCTTTAAAATTCAGTAGTAGCATGGCAGTTATGACATTGAGCAAAGTTTTTCAGTTTCCTAGGACCTCAGGATTTTGTTTCCATGGTTCAGGGCAATATTGTGTTACCTCTTTCAATTTTGATGCTGTCAATAAGAAGGTTGCCAATATTCAGACTTAACAGTTAGACTTAAGCAACTAATATTCAAATGGTTATGGTGGTATTTTTCCTTTAGCAGATGGGATGGTGGAATAGGTGTATTTAATAATATTTTTTTTAAAGGAATTTCTAACATTTCCTTAGAGGAGAGTAACTGCAGTGTCCCTTTTACATGTTTTCTATTTCAAAAGCCTGCAAAAAAATAAAACAAATTGTTTTTAACTGTTTTGTGGAAGGATAGAATAGACATGACATGAAAGTAACTATGATAAGCTTCTAAATATATTTAGAACCATTTGAATTCATTCGTAACAGAATGAATAAATTGAAGAATGTAAAACCACCCCACCAGTAACATTTTCAAACTGATCTTAGTAATTTAAGAGTCTGAGCTCTTAAGTAACTGAGGTTGCTTGGTTTGAAGGAGGGTAGATGCTTGTGTTGATGGTGATCATCCCCCACAGTAGCATTTTGGAAACTGTATTTTGGAGTATCATTAGCAACTGTAGAACCCAGAAGCTCTAGTCAACAACCACAGTGTTGTTGCGATAGATCAGAGTGGCCAATCTTCTTGAATCTACCAGCCACATAATAAAATTCTCATGGGATCCGAGAACTGCAAGACTCATCCCGTTTACCTTGGAGAACCAACAGAACGGGGTAATTCTGGAAGAGCTCACAAGTAGGAGATGGCAGAAACTTCTTAGTGGCCTCTACTCTGTTGTGGGGTTGGGTTAGGTTAGGTTGGATGTGGAAGACAATCTTCATCGGACTTTGTGATGCCTGCTGATTTGTTTCCTACAACACTGGGATATATGCAATAGCCCTTGAGGGGAATCATAAGTCATTCCATGTAATTTCCGTGTGGAAATTGCACTATACATTTCCTTGGCAGTTCAGAAGACACACTGTTCACCACAGTGCTTGACAGTTTGTAAACAGAAAGTAGAAGAGCTGTTACTCCCTTAAAGGGCTCATACTTAAATTATATGAGAGAAGACAACACATACTTAAAAGGGAGGTACAAGTTAATTATAAGACACGTAACATACGTCTCAATGTCATAATTATATAGGTTAGCAAGAGCCTAACCATAACCAAACTTCTGTGCAGAAGGGTTCTGAAGAGAGAGACCTGGATTATGATAATTTCTGGCAAAATTTTTTTTTTTTCTTCTGTGAATGTTTGGAAGATTGGCTTTCAATATAATCTTCTGTTTTAATTATTGATGTAACTATTTTGTCTAAAAAATCATGTATTTTATAAACTTCATGGTGCAGTGTGAAACTTGTTAGCTGTGTCTGTTAATTACAGCAAATTTCAATGTACTTTGGCATAGGCTCGAATGCTAATAACGGAAGAAAATCTCATGACCACTATCATCAAAACTTTTATGGACCACTTAAGGCACCGTGACATCCAAGGCAGATTTCAGTTTGAACGTTACACTGCTCTGCAGGCTTTCAAATTCAGGCGTGTTCAGAGCCTTATTTTGGATCTCAAGTAAGTATATTAACTATGTGCTAATTTGATGGGGGGTGGGGGACTGGAATACAAAATTAACACTTGCATATTTCTAATCTACCCAGGTATGTGCTGATAAGTAAGCCAACTGAGTGGTCAGATGACTTGAGGCATAAGTTCCTAGAGGGTTTTGATGCCTTCTTAGAATTACTCAAATGTATGCAGGTAAGTATATCTGAGAATTAAAAAATTTTGCAAAAATAAAGCAGGAAGTTAGCTCTCATGATATAAAAATGGGGTAAATTTAATGTACTTTCCATTTAATAACTTCAATATAGTATAACTTTTGGACTTGTCATGTTTTCCTGAAACATAAGATCTCACCTAACTTTATTTAGTTTGTTGTAGAGGGCAGTAAAAAGAAAAGAGTCGTTCAAAAAGAAAAATGTCATTTTGGTTGTATTTTGCAGCTGTACAGGCAGACAAGACAATTAATTGTGCGAATGAAATCTGGTCTGTATTAACCAACTTTCCCTCATAGGAGGAGCTCCAGTTACTACCTAAGTGTTGAAGAGTTGCTCCTTGTATTGAGGAATACATAGTTCCAGAGATACAAATAGACCTCTTCATTGTGTTTTTTTTTTTTTTCCCCAGCCTTTTCATGTGCTATGTTACCTTAAGAGGAGTATTTTCAAAGCAGTGCAGCTTTTACAAGGGCAAATTGACTGTATCATCAGTAAGGTAGAAATCAGAATCACTCCCACCCTTCAGTACTTCAGCAGCATACTTTTCTCAGTACTTGGCTTTCATTAGTCTGTTTATGGTAGTCTCTTGAATATATTGCAATCCTCAGATCATGCTGGGTTTTTTTCTTCTTATGCCAAGAGCTGATTTAGGTACTGTAGTACCCGGACTTTAGTTAGTACTTAACTGCATTTAATAGCACATCCCTAGAAAATATATTCAAAAAACAAAATGTGTATGTAACATAGTGTATGTATGCAAACATTGTTGTACTGCTCATAATACTGAAATCTCTGCAGGTGTTAATAATAAGTAAATCTCTTCTTCAAAACCTTTCTTGTTCCAGTATTATTCTCTTCCAATTCCTGTTTCATTTTCTTGTTACTATTTAGATGTGTATAATTCTTTTTCAGATGGTCCCAAGCTGCTCTTTTCCTGTTGTAGCAAAGATATATTTATAAGGGCAGGTAGCCACTGTCTCACACTTAGGCTAATGTTGTCAATGTATTTCAGTGATATATTGCTGAAATGCTTAATTCTTTTTGTTCTAGGGTATGGATCCAATAACTCGTCAAGTAGGACAACACATAGAAATGGAACCAGAATGGGAAGCAGCATTTACATTGCAAATGAAATTAACACTTGTTATTTCAATGATGCAGGACTGGTGTGCATTAGATGTAAGTTCTTTCTGAATTGGTTTTCGATGTGAATGTGTGAAAAGGGGAAAAAACCCATATATGTATGTAACAATTGACCTAAGCGCATAACTGCACTGTAAGCCAAGGTCTTTGTCTCTGAGCAAGTGCAAATCTTTGCTGTATTTAAACACATCTTTTATGGCTTGAACTGACCAATTCATTAAGAATGTGGTTAAGCCTTTTAAAAAACACTGCAGAGGGAGTTCTGTCATGTATCTGAAAAGTTGTGATCATCACAACCCTGTCAGGTTACAATTTTCAGAGAGGAGGGAATAGAAGAATAGGCCCTGGATCTACCAAATGCTCCCTGATTATAAACCAGGTTTCTACTCCATAAGTGTTTCAAGGTTCTGGAGTACGGAACTTCAGCGTGGTAAAATATGGCCGTGGAACAAATGATCCTAGAATATTTGAACATTCAAGCTGGCTTTAATCTGTCACTGTTAGTTAATGTGCAGGTTTTACTAGCCTAGCATGATCATTGCTCAAAAAGTTCCCATAATATCCGTTACAAAAAAAACCCCAAAAATCCTAGTGGGCTTTTTTCTAATCTGACATACCGGTATGAGTTTAGTAATCTGTGCCCCCTTAATTCAGGTCCTTTTGTTGAATTCCTTATCTTAGTTTTGCAGGACTATTAATAAAGGCAAAAACCTCGAACCTATCAGACTTTTTTATGTTGGCTGTATTATTTTCCAGAGCTTTGGGTTTTTTTCATAATCTCTGTAAACTGCAATCTTTCTTTTAGGAAAAAGTGTTAATTGAAGCTTACAAGAAATGCCTGAATGTGTTGATGCAGTGTCATAGTGGTTTTACTGACGGAGAACAGCCTATTGTTCTCAGTATGTGTGGACATTCAGTTGAGACCATCAGATACTGTGTTTCTCAGGAAAAAGTTAGCATTCATCTCCCTGTTTCACGTTTACTTGCAGGTATGAACTAGTTTAAAAATATTTCAGAAAATGAAAAATGTAGAAATGTGATTTGTATTTGTCTGTACATAAGGAACCACACAACAGTTGTTTTAAAGCCTGAATAGGATGCGTTTCAGCCATTTTCTAGCTGTTTGACAGCTTCTAGGCAAAATGTTCCCAAGCATTGGAGAAGTTGTTATTGTTTTAGGCCTAGGGGAGAGTGTCTCATGCCTCTGGATTTGTCAGTGGGCTGTGTTGTAGGCAGTTATTGCTGCTTTTGCCACTTGAGCGATGCAAAAGAAATGTGACAAAATATGGACTGTAGTTGACTTTTGAAATATGTTTAGCTGTCAGATTGAATAGACTAATCAAACATTTTGTTAGAGAACAGATTTAGCAAACAGATGTGTCACCAGGAGATTAAGGTATGTCTGTCTTTATATTGTGTCTATCTTGTTCAACAGTTGTGTTGAAAAAAGGTTGGCAAATATTAGTTTACAGAATTGGAAAGTTGTATGATAAAAACAAATTCACAGGTAATGAAGTGAAAAAGGTAGTTCTTAGGTAAAATACTATGCATCTCAGAGTCAAATAACTTTGAATGTTTGAATCTTTAAGCAATACCCTTGTACCTTTAAAACAAAGCAAACCAGAACACCCTTCTGTATTTTGTAGGGGCCTCATTATAGTTCCTGAGGTATTGTATAAACCTCTAAGGATTGATAGAAAGGGTGAGGTATCTGTTGTTGATAATTTGTCCTGATAGACCAAGGACTCCTAGCTGTTGCTGAGCGGACATGACAGTCAAAAGAAAGGCAAGAATCTCACTTGTACTGCAAGTTTTAAGCAGATACAGTGGGAAAACTAATTCTTCTAAAATGTGTGCTTTGTAATATGTCTCTTCAGGAAGTAGCTGTGTAGCTCCAGGATGATAAATCTGTAGACTGACTTGTAGCTGTGTCCAGAAAATGGCCTAGTAGTAAATTAGATGACCTTTTTTGTCCTATTTGAATAATATAAAATATTTTGTGTAATATTATGTCTGTATTTGTTTCATGTATTTATGTAGGCTTGCATGTTTTGCTGAGTAAAACTGAAGTGGCATATAAGTTTCCAGAACTGCTACCCCTGGTATGTAATTAAATGTAGCATATTCATTAAATATAATTTATGCTGAATGCTAAATTGGTTGTCTAAGTGTAGGATATTATTAAATAAAACAAAGGGCCTTTTTCTATGAATTCTATTCTGAGAGACTAACTTTAGTAGATAAAATTACCTCTTAAAAGATTAATATCTAGATATTCATGAGTGGAGCATAAGCAATCAGTATTGCTCTCTTAAGTAACTTAAGACTCGGGTTTAAGGTTTGTGTTTTGTTCTTTATGCATTACCTCCTTTTTGTAGTAGAAACTGTTTTTAGGAACTCCTGCCAGGATCTGATTCCTTCTTCTTGGCCTAAGTTCTATGTTTCTTCCCCAGCTGTTTCTTGCTTCTTGCATGTTCTTATTGATGTGCTGTTTCTTGAAGGGGAGGTTAAAAAGAACAAGATAAATGTAAAAGCAGAGAAAACATAACTGGGAGAAGAAATCTCAGTGTCTTTTGAAAGAAAAAATACTTACCTTTTGAATGAAAGCAAGCAAATGACAATGTTATTAAATTGATAGTGTTGATGTTTTAAAATATGAAACCTACTGTCTTTAAGAATAAACTAAACCCCTTGTGGAGTACTTCTGTGGAACAAAGACAGAATGCAAGGCTGGCTAACCATGACTGGATAGATTGTGAACAGGCTTATCAAACTTTTGTAATAAGTTTGTTGGATTTGCTTCTCTTTTGTATCGCTAAAATATTTGAATGATCACAAATATCATCCTCCTTCATTTCAATCCCTTTTTCTTTTATATATATTTCACTGTATATATATAAATATTGCATTTTCTTAATGCAGAGCGAACTTAGCCCACCTATGTTAATAGAACATCCCCTACGATGCCTAGTCCTCTGTGCCCAAGTGCATGCAGGGATGTGGAGAAGAAATGGGTTCTCTCTTGTTAATCAGGTAAGTAGCTGTAGAGACACTGTTTTCTGGTAACTCGCCCGAGATAATTCAGACCTTAAAACCTCCCCTTTCTGTACTGATTTCAGATTTCTCTTATGTAAGTCTTATGGGAGGCAATGCAAGATAGGCATTTATACCGGCACTCACATCATTTGGATATTTGTACCTTTAAACTGGTCTTTGATTTCTTAGTCAGCAGTTGCTTTTTTGCTTCAGGACTGCTACAGTGCTCAGTGAATTTAGTGCTCTGTGCATAAAGAAGTTTTAGTATAATGTGGTTAATGACTCCTAGCCTTTTTAGTGTATATTGTCCAACAGCAGCATGAAGTGCAGGATCTTTGGTAAGGCATTCATTACCTTCACATAGAAGTGTGCCAAGTATGAAAATATGCACCATTAAGATACTGTTGCTATTTATGTTTATAAAGTAATTGAAATCCAAAGACCACACACAAGCATTAGAACCAGTGTAGAACTGAGTGTTTCTTGGCTTTTATCTCTTGCACTTCTTTCATGCTTCTGGAGAATAGCTCCATCCATCTCTCAACTTATGTTCTCTGTGTTTGTACGAATTAGGTCTTAGGTGTTTCAAGCATAACAACTGTAAAATGGGTACTGTAGTGTCAGTGCTACCCACCAGGGTGATAGTCTAAAGTGATTTTTTTCAGCAAGACATAGGTTACAACAGAAGTGGGATTTAGTTCTGTGTGGTTTTAACTTAATTTATTTCCAAGAAACTTCTTTCCCTCCCGCAAGCTCCCATCTTCACTAGATAATTGCAGTGCCTGTGTACTAGGAGGCTGAAATAAGCTGCTCAAATATATTATGTTCTGACACTTCTTGCCTTCTAACCTAAAGCATCTTTATAAGGTGATGTCCTTTATTGTCATTATTAAAGCAAAAGGAGCTCTAGTTATGTACAATTACAGCAGCACCCATATTACTCTAGACACACATCAAATCTGAAATTTCAGCATAGCTTTTGATGGAGAAATAAGCCTGTGTCTTAATTTCCCCTTGTTGTCGGCATCTTGAAGTTAAGAGCCTGGTTTAGTTTAGGTAATATGGCTCCCATGGTCTGGAATTCCTTTCTCTTTCCTTGGGCGATGGAGAGCTTGTGTTCAGCTAGCTCCTTTTGGATATTTTTCCAGAAGATAGGAATGGGCATCTATGTGTGGATTATTAGTGTGGGGAAGAGAGGGAAGGCATGCCTACCTCTCTTCCATCTAATTCTGGTGAGAAATGGTGTGTCTCTAGGGCAAAGTGTAGTATGGTGAAGATTGTTGCCAGTCCCAGGTAGAAACGTGACAGCCCTCTCTATTTTTCCCTTAATTGTGATAGAATCAACCTTTCCCACATTTCAGTGCCAGGCAATGATTGCAGTGTTCCTCCCGCTTGGTGCGGTACTGCTGAGTTCACTCCCAGGATGGTTCAGGTTAAATATGGTTCTATCACAGTATTAACATCTTGCTGAAACTGGCAGTTCCTGAAAGATTGTATCTCAAATTAAAGAGCAATTCATGGAGCAAAGAACGAACATTTCCCCAACTGCAATGGCTTTCTCTCCTGTGAATTTCAAACAGTTAATTGTTAAACAAGTAGCTGTATTAAAATGTAGCTCAAAGAGGTCCACAAGATTTTTTCCTTCTAAGTGTATGCAATCTAAACATTAGATGCATACAACCCAGGCAGCAACTGTGCTTGTTTTGTGCTGTATAAAAATGCTTTTTGCATACAAATATATTTGTATAATTTTTTCAAATCTTGGATTCATTTTTTGTTTACTAATACTGTGTAACAAAGTTTGTTTTTCCAGAATGAAAATAAGTCTAGATTAAATAGGATGGTTTTTAATTATTGTGGTTTATTTGTTTCAGATTTATTACTACCATAATGTGAAGTGCAGGAGGGAGATGTTTGACAAGGACATAGTAATGCTTCAGGTAACCACATGTACCAGTTTGCATTTTTATCAAGCATTCAGGATATGTGTGCATGTGTGTTTAGCTCCATCAGAACCTTTTAATGACAAGGAAAAAAAGTAAATTTTTGTGCAAGAACTTGTAGTTTTTATTGTATCTGTGTCTTTACGGGTTAATTTGTAAAGGAAACACTATTGTAATCCTTGTTTTTTAAATATGCTGTGGAAAGTGCAGAATATTTTGTGTAACGTGTATGTAATGCTACATTTTCAAGAATGTAGTATTTTAACTAATAGGTCGTGCTGTACTGGCAGCAGCGTAAGTGTGCAGGTTGTCAGTAATGTACTTAACGTATGTGTTGCCTCTTCTCCCTCCCTTCAAAGTTGGCATCAAAAATGCTGGATGGAAAGTGGAACCCCATACAGTAGTTTGATTCTCCCCCTCAGGAAGAGGTTTTACAAATCTGTCAGTCTGCTTAGCTCTGACACAGAGAGGTCTGGTGCATTACTTCTACATTGAGAGTGATGAAAGCTAAAATTTGTAGCTTGGGGTGTGTAGCTCACCTAGAGCGCAACATGTTTTCTCAGAAAATCCCTCAAATCTTCCCTAGAGTTAGCAATACCCAATACGATGCATATGTCCTGAGTTACTTCTGCTTTCAGACGTATTTCCCTGAGGCTTGATCTGCCCTTGATTTTTTTATGATCACCTGCAGCTGCCCATTTGGGTAGACATCCTTCAGTTTTGTTGGAAGTTATTCTGTCTTAAAGATGGTCCCATTGGCAACAATAAACTAACAACAAATATTCATAATGGGCTAATTTAGATACTTTGTTTAATAAACAGAAAAAAATTTTGGCCAGTCATTTTCAGAGATGGCAGTAAATGTTTGTGGCTATGTTGAAACATTAGTATTATTCTTTCCAGGAAGGATTGGGAAGTCTTGCTAAAGTCTTCAGCTTTTGTTTTGGGGATTGGAATTTTTTTTTAAAATCTTTGTGCTATATACTAA
>NW_010556145.1:0-43059 GCF_000687285.1 Phaethon lepturus | reverse complement strand
AGCAGGAACAGGATTGTAGAAACAAAATCAAGCAACCAAAAGTCTTTCATTGAAATATTAGGGATAAAATTAATAATCCTGAATATCTTATGCTTAAAAGAAATTATTGATAATGCATAAGATCCTGCTTGTCAAATGTGTTATCATTTGTGTTATTGGAGTCTGAAGAGAGGAAACTTAAGTAATTAAATCTTCATGCCCAGGACAGAGGGAGGAATGAATTTCATCAAGAATATACTGTGGACATTGTATATAAATATACAAACATGCTATAATAACACCCAATCTATTTTCTGATTATAACAATTTTTTTCTTTAATAGACAGGTGTGTCTATGATGGATCCAAATCACTTCTTGATGATAATGCTGAGTCGCTTTGAACTGTATCAGATATTTAATACTCCAGACTATGGCAAGAGATTTAGCACAGAAAATACTAACAAGGTATTTTATGTCCTACTGCAATAGAAAATCTGCAATTTTGTTTTCGAAAGTGTATCAGATGCTGTTGTACCCAGACTGTGCAATTTGTGGATTAAAAAAGAAAACCCCATCCTATTTTAATTTAGTTTGACCAGTTTGAAATATGCACAAGTATTTTTACCTGTCAATCTGGTAAATGTCAGAAACTGATGCATAATTTTTGCATTGCTTAAGAAGTTTAAGGGAGTCGTGATCGCATTTCAGCATAGCTTAATTTGGGAGTGCTAAGGGTGAAAACAGGCAATGTTTTAAAGCTCTGAAAAAATACTTTCAGCATATGGAATAATTCTTTTACCCTTAATTGCAAAATATAAATTCTTTTTTTGTTTATTTTAATTCAGGATGTTGTTCAACAAAATAACACTCTTATAGAAGAGATGCTATACCTCATTATAATGATTGTTGGTAAGTTCAGAATACATGTGATTAATTTTAAAATTTAGTCTCTTTAATGGTCTGGAATGAGCATTCTTCATTGTAATCTCAAGTTCAGTTCAATTTTGAACTTTCTGTAGTTCTGAATTCTTTATAGGAGAAAAGCCTTGAAACTATCTTAGATTAGCATAATGAATTTTTGAACACTGGTGGGTGAGCACAAGATTTCACAGAAGAGACTTATTTTCCAGTCTTTTGCTTTAAGTTGCAAAAGAGGAGGAAGGAATGTTTAAAATCCTTCCAAAAAAAGTTATATTTTATTTTTACAGGCGAAAGATTCAGTCCAGGAATAGGACAGGTAAATGCAACAGATGAAATCAAGCGAGAGATCATCCATCAGCTGAGCATCAGGCCAATGGCTCACAGTGAATTGGTGAAGGCATTACCTGAAGATGTAAGTAACTTGGGGGCAGGGGAGTGGAAAGCAGCTTCAGCTTCGTAAGGCTGATTACTGAAAATGTTTATCATGCAAGTTTATGCCACTTAATGTGGAAGGGGGGAACAGGAGCGGCCTGATTATGCTAAGAGTAAGGTTAGCATGAGTACAGATTAATAGTTGTCATGGAGAAGGTAGGAAAGAGCTACAGAAGAAGAAACAACAAATGAAAGAGCCAGGAGCCTGAAAGCTTCTTCGGCTCTTTTCTCTTTTTAATACTGTTTCTTATCAGGCCATCTGGCTGGCAGTCTCTGCAGTCTGCCTGTAAACCCTGAATAGACATATGGCAGTGGGTTGTTGGAGCTATCCAGAAATATAAGCTGTTATATTTTAAAGCCTAACAATAATTGAAAAGACATGGAATTGGACAAAATACAATGACTTGTGTACATAAATGCTTCATATGCGTTCAAGCATTCTGATACGAGTGGTTTTGTAGGATAGCAAAGCTTAATCTTTTTTTTAAAGAATATTTTTGAAGTAATCTTTCAAAACATGATTTCTGAAGGCAGTCAGAATTCAAAAGTTAATCTTCTACTGTATTGGTAGTATTTTTAATGATAAATTCTGAAAACTTTTTTCATTGTTTCTAAATATTCTAAACTTAAACAATATGAAAAGTCAAATTTTAGGGTAGCATTAACGATTTTGTTTTAAATATATTAAGGTTGGACAAAAGAGCAAAGGATATAAGCTAGAGTTCTAAGCTGTATTGTCAGTCTTAAACACTTTTTCCCTGCCCTGTTAACTGCTGTGATTATGTATTGTAGGAAGGGGATGGGAATGTTAAGAGGTAATTTATGTATGAAGTAGTGCTACATATTTTGAGCTGAGTTCTCGTGCCTTTTGTGGTTGTTTTACCATTTTTTAGTGACTTGTATTTTTAGCTTTTGTATATTTATTTCATTTTAATGGCCTAGAAACCAGAAATATTGACTGTTTGTTCCTAAGATACACTGGGTAAGCCAACGGAGTTTTCTTCTGTTGCTGTTACATCCAAGTTTATTATGACAGGGAAAAACAGTAAAAATTAAGCGCTTAAAATGTCATGATTTTTTTTTAAATACTTTTTGCAGAGATGGTATTTCTGAATGCATTTTCATGTTACATGCTTTAGCATTCTCTTGAGTGCCAGTAAAATGGCTTTGTATTACATTCATTTCGCGTTCTTATCTGGCGTTGTATGATATTTGAATGTGTTTAATCCAAGAACTACAGTAACACACTGTCTTGCACTTTCACTCAATGTAGGAGAACAGAGAGACAGGAATGGAAAGTGTGATTGAAGAAGTGGCATGTTTCAAGTATGTTTCCCTCTCCTAATATTTCAGCTTTAAAAATGGAATGTCTACATTAGTGAAAATGAGGGAATAGAAGAAGCGGGGGCTGGGTCATGCTGTTTTCCCCATGGCTTTACTCATGTGCATCATTCTTAATACTGTTACTTATTTGATTTCTAGAATGCCTATTGAGCAGTGGTTTTTAGCTGTTCTAGATAACCTTTTGTGCTCGGATGTTAATAACTAATGAACAGAAGGCGTTTTTTTGTATATATATTTAAAAAAAATTTTTTTTTTTTTTTTAGGAAACCTGGATTAACAGGCAGAGGGCTCTATGAACTAAAGCCAGAATGTGCTAGGAACTTCAATCTGTATTTCTATCACTTTTCAAGGGCAGAGCAATCAAAGGTACCTAGTACCTTAACTTTCTGGGTTTTATTTCATGTCTGTTTTGGTTTGCTTTTTTCCAGAGCTTTATTCTGGGAGGAGTTATTATCAGCTGGTTAAAAGTTAAGTTATTTGAGAAGGTTGACAAAATTTGCCCAAGACTTTGGCAATGATTCCTGTGCCACTGGATCCTGTGCCCTGTACAGAGCTGCTGAAATCAGTGGGGCTTCAGGAGCTCATCTGTGCCCTCTCTTCGGTCTTACTTTACTGAAAGTGTTTAAACAATCCGTATTTTCACTTACCATTACGGAAATTACCATTTTTATGCTAGAAAAAGAATCCAGGCTAACTCAAGATGAAAGATTGATTTTTGAAGATGCAGGCCCTACTTTGCAAGTAGAATGTAACACAAACTGAAGAGACATAGAAGCTTTCTGTTTTATTTAAGGCTGGGGAAAAGGGGCAAAACCAGTAACAATGTAATAAAGTATGAATGCCTTTTATTAGCTTTATATTTGTACAGGTTTTAAGTAATATTGGCATCATTCTCCTCTTTCAGGCAGAGGAAGCACAAAGAAAGCTGAAAAGACAGAACAGAGAGGATACAGGTATTTCTTTTTGAGAGAAGATGGGAGAAGAGGGAAATATCTGTCAAACTGTGTGTTGCCCTGACACTTAGTCTAACATCCTGTTCTAGGGCTAGCCAGAAACTGGGGAAAATGTAGCAATTTCCCTTATGTCTCCTTGGTTATAGGCAGGAATCTGATCTGTCATGGAACCAGCCTTCTGAAAGGCTTATTCCTTTGGCTTTTCTGTTACATGCAAGCTATGTTAAATGTTATGGCCTGTTATCTGTAATACCGTTTATTAAGCAACTGGATACTGTCGAGGGTTAAGCTGTTTGAAAGTCAGACATTTTACGTGGCTCTTGCAAATTTTAGAGTTGCTGAAATGTCAAACATGCATTTCCCTTTCAGCACTTCCACCGCCAACTCTTCCTCCTTTCTGCCCACTTTTTGCAAGTCTGGTTAATATTCTGCAGTCTGATGTCATGCTGTGCATTATGGGAACTATACTGCAGTGGGCAGTAGAACACAATGGCTATGCCTGGTCAGAGTCCATGCTGCAAAGGGTATGTTTCCTTATTTAAAATTATGGTTATCCTAAAGGAAGGAATATATATTTTAGCATTTTAGTGGGCTTATAGATTTGGGTTGTTTACTTGGTATGTAACATATCCAGAATACTCTGAATGGGAAATAAATGGT
Organism: Phaethon lepturus; assembly: GCF_000687285.1. Taxonomy (NCBI): domain Eukaryota; kingdom Metazoa; phylum Chordata; class Aves; order Phaethontiformes; family Phaethontidae; genus Phaethon; species Phaethon lepturus. The sequence continues at coordinate 38,769 of NW_010556145.1, read as the reverse complement.
GTTTTCTGATGCACAAGAATAGGGAAGCCCCTCTGCCTCTGATGCCATTTGTTTTAAAAGTGAATGGAAGACAGAGGTAAGTTTCGAATGGGATGCCCGCGAGAGGGAAGAATTCTGCTTGAATCAGTTGAAATAGTTAGTGTTTATTGTGGTAGAGAACCAGTTTATCTGAGTTGTTGCATATTAAGTAAAGCACATTGGCTTTTTCTAGATGTTCCTTTGCCTGTTTTCAGTTTAGGCTAAATCACTTTAGGAAAAAAAAATCATAAAAGCACAGAAAAGAATTTTCTAACTTGTAAATGTATCAGTTTGGGGAAACTCAATGGAGCGCTCTGTTCCTCACTATTTATAATGATCTTTAGAAACCTGGAGGGTTACTGTAGATTTTGTTGTCCATGATGGTCATTTTCTGGGGTGTGCTGCCATCAGAGGGCTATTCATATTGGTCAGGATTGTTGGTTTAGTGTCCAAAGCCACACTTTTCAAAAATACTGATGGATTTTTTAATTATCATTTTGAAATAAAAAACCCAGCTCTGAAACTGAGTATTAATTTTTTGACAGTCTTACTGAGTGTATATTACCTTTTATAGCTAAGCTTAAATTAACATTAGCAATTCTGTATAATACAAGAAAAGTTGAAAATGGAACAACATATCAGTATTACAAATCACAACAAAAATTGACAAATGTAGTCACATTTAGGTAATGTGAGAATGCTGGGCTTTGGAATAACTGTTAGAATAGAATAAGATTTTATTTTTATTTTTTTGAAACTGAACTAAAACATGCTCAGCCATTTGAGTACCTCTGTGGTGTTCTCCAAAATGTGCAATTCATTGGGGACCTATCACTTGCTCAGAAACAGTGCTTTGTGTTCACCAGTGCTGTGCAGTTGGACTGCATTGTTCCCAAGTTTTAACCACTCTCGTCTTGGAAGCACCACACAGAGGTTGATACGAGACATCTGGAAGAGGTGGCTAGTATCTGATGCAACCTTGTTAGATGTGAGAGGTTGAGGAAAAACTGACTGTTACTTATTAAAAAAACTTCAAGACTCAAATCGGGGTTTACCCCTTTTTTTTATAGATACTTTAGTTATCTTGGACTGTTGCATTGCAGTTCTGATGCAGATTTTCTGGTCATTACCCATTCCTTACATGGGTTTCAGTTGATTCCAGACATTCAGTAACACTTTTTGTCTAGAGCATCCTGCCATTTGTATGGGGTGGCAAAAGTGGTTGATTCAGCATCACAGAATTCACCACCAAGATTTAAGTATTTCAGCTTTAAAATGCCATTCAGACTACTTTAGTGCCAAATAGGGTAATTTCAGTTTTTAAGTTCAAGGCAACTACAGCTTTTTACTGACCTGAAAGTTAGCATTATTTTAAAATGTGTTTCTAGAGTGGTAGAACAAATTTAATTTAATCATTTTAACTTCTTGTCAGTTAAACTTTTTATGTAAAAAGGATTTAAAGTAAGCATCATGCTTCTGTCCAGAGACTTGCGATAACGAGATGCAATTGCTAGGGAGAAGCAAGTGACTTCTTACTTGCTACACAGGACAGCAAACCAAAAGATGCAAGTGCTATAATGTGTTTTTTATTTGGAAAAGTTTCAAGAATTTGTAAACACACAGTTACTCCTGTGTAATCTAGCTTTGGGATTATGTATATAGAAATAACTTAAAATTGTTTAATAAGAATATATTTTTATGACTTCTCTGTCTCTTAATGAATTACCCAAGCTATATAAAGAGATTGTATGAATTATTTAAGAAAAGAACTAAAATTTATAATTTTTACCTAGGTTTTGCATTTGCTTGGAATGGCACTACAAGAAGAAAAACAACATCTGGAGAATCTCAGTGAGGAGAATGTTGTAACATTTACCTTCACTCAGAAAATATCAAGTATGCCTTTCTTTTCAAATGTATACCAAATTTTAAATAACTGAAAATGCCAATATCTCATATTTTATTCTTGCAAAACATTATTTACCGGAAGAGTGTATTTGTTTATCCATCATAATTTTACCAAGTTGACTATACATATGTGCTTTACGTATGTGTGGATTGTATGATAGTAGCAATACTAAAGGCCTTTTCTAGAGGAGAAATCAGAAGTTGAATAATTCCCAGTAAATCTGATTCTTAATATTTTTAAGTAGAGCCTCAACGAAGATTGCCGTACACGATCTCATGCTACAGTTGCAAAAACTGTAGTTCTTAAATGGTCTTTTGATCTTGACTCTCCTTTGTATCTTTGGACTAGTGCCTACAGTTTTGCTAAGACATGAAGGTTGCTAAGACTCTTCCAATATTTTATTTCCCACCTATTTTAAATGGAAGTTCTGCATGGCAGCCGCCAGGATGAAAACAGCCAGGAAGCACATACAGTGCATTTGTCTTGTAAGAAAATATAGCCAGTGAGCAAAACTTTCAAGATTATTTCCTCTAATGTTTCAGGATTTAGAGGGCATTCATGAAAGTGTTTGGGGGAGTGGGAGGGGAATGGAAGTTACATATTGTGCCTATTTGTTGAAGGAATTCTTCAGCTGCTGAACATACGCAAGTGTTGTTTTTTGGGTTTTGTTGTTTTTAATGGTAGTAAGTGATTAGTTTCAGGTAACAGTATAATCGTTGTTGTAATTTTTTTTTTTCAGGACCAGGAGAGGCACCCAATAATTCCCCTAGTATACTAGCTATGCTAGAAACACTGCAAAATGCACCTCATCTGGAAGTGCACAAGGACATGATCAGATGGATATTGAAGGTAAATCTGTTTTATATAACTGCTGAAAATCATGGAACGAATATTTTTGAAACTTTCCTAATTGTATTGTCATGATTTCCTTATTTCCCATGTTGATTTGTTGTGCATACTTTTTTCCTCTTCCAGAATCCAACACTGCACATTATCTGGCCAGCATTATAGTATGCAGAGTTATATTTACATGTCACAAACAAATTAAGTATTTTTTTTTTCCTTACAGACTTTTAATACTATTAAGAAACTAAGAGAAAGCTCTTCTACAAGTCCTGTGGCTGAGACGGAAGGAAATATTATGGAGGAGGTAAAAACAAGTAGTTAGCTGATCTGGAACAGGTCTAGGTTGTGACTAGCAAAGGACTATGTTACTAATTGCAGACCTAAATCAAAGATGGGAAATGTCAGTGATTTCTGAAATTTTAGTTCTGTCTCGACTTACAGATCAAACCCATTTGTCTGAAAGACCTTTTGGGAGAGTCCCCAGACTATTTTTACTTTGCTTTACCAAATCTTTGGCAAGTTTACTGCTTAGAACTGTTTGTAGTACTGATTACAGCATTTAAAGATTCTGTTCTTCCCACAATTTCAGACTCCTTGGAAAGCTGTTGAAAATGCACAGATGCCATTTCTTTTACCATGCAGGTCGTTCCACATAAGCTCTGTTGATTGTCTTAGCTGGACATGGCGTTCTGGGTGCTACACTGTAGTGCATTTAGGTATACAACTAACATGAAGGAAGGGTAGCACTAGAGACCTGTCGCTTAGCTTTTTATCTTATGGATGCTCAAAGGGAAGAGAAATACAAAATACAGTTAAAGGTTGAGGGGGAGAGGTGCCCTTCTGGATCTGCAGTTCTATCTGGCATTGAACGTGAGCTAAAGAAAAGAGGGCACAAAATAACTTTTTTGGTAGACTGTTTTCTTTTGTCTTTTTATGGAATTTTCATTGTTTAGAGGTTAGTACAAGTTATACGTAGTAGCTAAAATAAATTATCTGTTGTAACAAGATTTTAAAAATGACTCGGTGAACAATGTAATTTCAGAGTTCACGTGATAAAGACAAAGCTGAAAGGAAGCGAAAAGCTGAGATTGCCAGGCTGCGCAGGGAGAAGATCATGGCCCAGATGTCTGAGATGCAGAGGCACTTCATAAATGAAAACAAAGAACTCTTTCAGCAAACATTGGAGGAGCTAGATACTTCAACCTCCGGAGTACATGACAATAGGTAGAGGAATATTACTTAAGTTTTTTCCCTTCAACTTTATGTCAGATTGTCCTATTGTTACTGCTCAAAAAAGCCCTTTTTTTAGTCTTGATGGAAAACTATTCGGAAGATTTAAGACCAAAAAAGCAGCAGTAAATGGAATGCTTTCCTCCCCATTACTGTCAAGATGGTGGGATAAATATTGGTTTGTCCTTCATCCCATCCTCATAGTGCTCAGCATCAACAGTCGAATAATTTTTTGTATAAAATCATCCAGTACATGGTTAATAATACTGAAGAGACTATACTATTAATCATTGTAAATTGGAAATAGCTGATTATGTCTGTTGAGGATCTGAAAGAAAATCTACATGTAGCTGGAAATATTATTTGAAAAATGCTAATGATTTTGTGGGGAAGGGGAGAGTGTTTTCAGAGTTTGTCAGGAACTTAAGGGATATTGATGATGGAGGGTTGCAGGTATAATTTCTATGTTAAACTGGATTTTTATGGAAAACATGTTCTTCCATAACTATTTCTGGAGACATTAGATATTGTTGTATAAATGCCAAAACTACTTTTTTGTCAGAAGTTGTAAGTGCTTATTGAAGTGTTTATCATAAAACTAGAAAGCTCATTACTGATTGAAATGTTTTTCAAGTAATTTGCTCACTAATATTCTTTGAATATTCTAGCCCTGTAATTTCAGATGCAAAACTCACAGCCTTGGGACCAGAGCAAACTAGAGTAGCTGAACACAGACAGGTTGTTATGTGTATATTGTGTCAGGAGGAACAAGAAGTTAAAGTGGACAGCAGGGCTATGGTCTTGGCAGCATTTATTCAGCGATCAACTGTGTTGTCCAAAAATAGAAGCAAAATTATTCCAGACCCTGGTAAGTAGTGCTTATACTTGTCTTTAATATTAATGGATGTTGGAGTCACTGTAACAGCTGCATGCTTTCTTTTGAGACAGCAGCATCAACTTCTTATGTTTATGTATAGTTCTGAATGACTTCATTGTAATCAATGGCAAAACTCCCGTATTTTTAGTGAGGTAGAAATGTGTTTTACATTATGATTTAGAAAAGTGTTACCAAACATTCTGACAGCTATTTATGACAAATTATTTGTAACTATTAAAAAACCCTTCAAAATTAGAAGTGCTTGTTCTTAAACTACGCCCGTAACATTATAGAGAGAGGAGGTGTTGATGTACTGCTGTAAAAACACGATACACATTTCCTTCCTCTCAGTTATATAATCTGAAATGCCTTTTAGTGATGATAATAATAAAAAATGCTTGGATTTAGGTAACTTTATGAAACAGATCACTCTTTGATCAATGGCATTGTTATAAAGGTTCCTTTGGATTCTATATATGTTAACACATAGAGAACTTCTGCACTGAATCATTTTGGGCTCTCACTCTGAAGTTCTTGGGGACTTTTACCAGGGCCCAGAGCCTCCAAAAGCTTGGTTTGAATTTTAAGTACAATACATGCATTCAAAACAAAATGACACAATGCTGTAACATTTTATCAGCAGTTGAGTCTTGATAAATGTTTATTTCAAGATGGTTTTGTTTATTTTAAATACAGAAAAGTATGACCCGTTACTCATGCACCCAGATCTGTCATGTGGAACACACACGGGTAGCTGTGGGCATATTATGCATGCTCATTGTTGGCAAAGGTAAAACGCTATATTTAAATTTTTAGTCCAAATAGCATGTCATGCCATCAGTTTGCCTAACGGCACTAAGTTTAATGACAATATTAATACCATGTAGTAAACTTAAAAATCAATGTCATGAAGCAATGAAAGCAGTTTTCTGTTGAGGGGATAAAAAGGAAAGTAGAAATCATTATAATAAATATTGTAAACGTGTTTGAAAATAATTTTCATTTACTATCTGTCATCTTGATAAAGAAGAATCCAAATCCACATGTGGCAAGTTTCACTCCTTTTGATTGTTTGTCCCTGTGCATAATCCCTTGTGGTGCGCAGATACCTGAACACTGAAGCTCAGATTTTTTGGCGGGTTTTTGCAGTTCAGTAATAGACATATTCCTGATGCTTCTTGTGCTCTCTACTGAAGTTTTAAATGATAGTGTATCCCTTGCACTCTTAATTCCTGTATCAATTTTAGTTTGAACTAGAAACATCTGCAACCTAGTTCAGGCTTATCTTCAACATAAACTCAATTTTATCCTTTTTTAGTTTTGTTTTTTTTATAAAACCTTTTTCAGTTATTTTTCATCTTTGATTTTTGGAGTTTGATTTTTTGGGTTTTTGATTAGTGCTATGTGGTGCCAATGCCATGTGACACATGCAAACTCTTGAAGCCTCTGACTTCGATTAGGCGCTTGTTTTGATCCTTGCCATGGCTCCTGATGTGCCTGATTTCAAGTTCTGCCTTGTGTGTAAGTCTGTTAGGAGCTCCCAGAGATTCTGTGGTCATAACCACATGGTGATCCTAGTGCAGGTTTCAGTTGTGGTCTTTGATATCACTGCTCACTGAAGACGTGTTCTTCATCATCTTGTGTAGCTCATGTACAGTCCTTTGTGGTTACTGTTAACTCCTGGAAATGTCTTTTAGATGCCTGTATTCAGACCGCTTTTGGGTCATTGTTGGGCATGCTGTAAGCCATCCCAGAGACTTCTGGAATAGCAGCTACGCTTAGCTAAGCAGTGAATTCAGTTCCCTTTCAAGTAGGATTCAGAGATAAGCCACCAGTTTTTCCAGTTGCTGCTCCACTGTGACCTGTAATGAAATATGCACATGGATAATATTCATGGCACCTCACTTAAAATTTTAGGCAAAACTGAAGAATTTTCTTGGTTTTTAATCCTTCAACATTCTCTCTACCTCTCCCCTTCACCCTTTTTCCCCTAAATGAAAATTGCTATAGTTCAGACTTAAATGTGATTTTGACAGCCCAGTGAACTTCAGCACTTTGGGGGGTTTTGGCTGCCATAAAATGGGGATAGGCTGCAGTTAGTAATACTTTATCAGTCAGAGGGTAGAGGTTTTTGCTTCAGGCAATTCTCTTATGTATATCTGGGAAAAGGCAAAGCAGTCTCTTAATGAGAATTCATTAATTTATATGTTAAAGTACTGTTTTAATAATTTGTCACTAATATCTTTTGCTCTTTTCTAAAGGTATTTTGATGCTGTCCAAGCAAAAGAGCAACGAAGACAACAAAGACTACGAGTACACACAAGTTACGATGTAGAAAATGGTGAATTTCTTTGCCCACTCTGTGAATGTTTAAGCAACACTGTTATTCCTCTGCTTCCTCCACCAAGAGTTTTGTTTAACAGGTCTGTTTGCTTTATAAATGTTCTTGATAAATGTAAAAAAAAAAAAAAAAAAAAAAAATCCTGACCAAGCCACACCTCAATAACCCTTTTCAAAATGTTTATTATCTTCTGTTTTGATAATGTCAAATGGATTGCCTACCTGCTTATTTTGGTTTATGGACGTTCATTGGTTATTGTGTAGTATGGAATTTAGCGTATGAGAGGACAGTGAAGTGTAGGACCTGCAGGAAAAGAACTGAGGATAGAAAGACATGCGGGCAACAGAGGAAGAGCCTGCTGAGAAACAGAAGAACATGGAATGCCTATGAAATACTAATTCTGTATATAGTTTGTTCTTTGCTAATGTGTGCATTCTGTTTATATGTATTTTTGGACAGGTTAGACTTTTCAGGCCAACCGAACCTAGCTCAGTGGATCAAAACAATATCCCAGCGAATAAAATCGCTGTATTTACTTCGAGATGAAGACTGTGCAAGTGAGTCTGAAGAAATTTGTATGTTTGTATGTGAAAATCACCTAGGTTAGAAAAGACCCTTAAGATCATCAAGTCCAACTGCTAACCTAGCACTGCCAAGTCCACCACTAAGCCATGTTCCCAAGTGCCACGTCTACACGTTTTTTAAATACCTCCAGGGATGCTGATTCCACCACCTCCCTGGGCAGCCTGTTCCAATGCTTGACAACCCTTTTGGTGAAGAAATTTTTCCTAATATCCAATCTAAACCTCCCCTGGCGCAACTTGAGGCTGTTTCCTCTTGTCCTGCCGCTTGTTACTTGGGAGAAGAGACTGACACCCACCTCGCTTACAACCCCCTTTCAGGTAGTTACAGAGAGCAATAAGATCTCCCCTCAGCCTCCTTTTCTCAGGCTAAACAACCCCAATTCATGAAAAAGACCAAGTATTATGGTTCTGTCACAGTGGAGTTGAGAGATGGTGGCAAGAGTAGCTTGAAATTTCAGTTTCTGGTGATGTGCTCCTGCACTTTTTTATATTGCAAAAATTATGTATAGGTAAATAATCGGTGTTTTATTACATCTTGTTTGTACAGGCAATTCTGGTAATTCAGAAAAAATGGATCAGCTGCAATTACCTGAAGGATTTAGACCAGATTTCAAACCGAAGTATGTATTTACATCTTAATAAATCATTAAAACTTCATCATGAAAGGGTAACATGAAAATAGAACATGACTTCTGCACTGTAAGGTCTCACTAATGAAGGCAAAAATACGAATTTTGCCTTAATTAGAAAAGTTAATCCTATTATTATGATGGTATTGAAGTCCAACCCACAAGTAGCAAATAATGCAGTAGGCTCTGAGGCAGATGGGATACATGGATATGAAGAGAAGACACTACTGTTGTATAAATTTTTCCCTATTGCTTGTAACTGGATGAAGGACTCATCCATTATAGCTCAGCACTACGAGTAAACCATCAAGAAAGACTGAAATGGAGAGTATATTAATACGTAGTTTCAGCTACTATAGTATGTTTGTATTTGAGTCTACCCCTTCCTCACTTGGGGAGAAAGTAATGAAATTCGTTATGTGGTACAGACATTTATCTGCCAACTGCAGGCAAAAGTGCAAGATATCTATCCCAGCTGATGACAGATTTTGCCATCAGTCACACACAGTTCTTTTAATTAAGTCTTAACTATATTATTCTTGAGGACTGGATATTCTTAATGCTAAAAAATGAGATTGGTTCCAATCAGATAATAAAAAAAATAATCGGGAGTGTATCTGTCACAGAATACCAGATACAATGAAAGATAATTGAGTTCTCACTTAAATTTTAAAAATCCAGGTGTCCAGCTATGATGTGAATGCTCATCATTGAAAGTACTATGCTACCAGTGGAGAAGAAATGAATAAGTAATACTTAGTTTTCTTTGTTTCAGGAATCCTTATTCTGAGAGTATAAAAGAGATGTTGACAACTTTTGGTACAGCAACATACAAAGTAGGCTTGAAGGTTCATCCAAATGAAGAAGATCCACGTGTACCTATAATGTGCTGGGGAAGCTGTGCTTACACAATACAGGCTATAGGTACATACTAATGTATTCAATTTGCTCATTTATGTGTGAATTTCAGAATTTAGTTAAAATCACAGCATTGAAATATTTTGTGGTTTTGTTTTTTGGATTTTTTTTCCAGAAAGAATTTTAGCTGATGAAGATAAACCATTATTTGGTCATTTACCTTGTCGACAGGTAAGGATCAAGTAGCAATTCCTGTCTGAATCAGTGGAAGAAGAGGGAATTGTGCTTATTTTATGCAGAATATCTAAATATTAACTTACGGTTATTTAATAGTTGTATTTATTGAATTCCACTGTTTAGTCAATCAGTATCTGACTATTAATCTATTTAAAAATAAAATCTAGCAAAATTGTTATGTGTGTTTTTCTGTAAATGCATAGTTTAGTAAGGCCAGGGTTTCTCATGGTAACAGTCAAAATAAGAATACTGAAGGGAACTTGTATATTTGCATAAACATAAATATCATATACTTAAACACTCAAACTGCTTCCATAAGCTGCAGCTGATGGGGGCTGAAAAGAATGCTGCAAGTCAAAAGACCTTTTCATACTGAGGAACTTTAACTGTGGCAGTGTCTCTTTTTCTTTGTTTTTAAAGGATGACTGCCTTACATCATTAACAAGATTTGCAGCAGCTCACTGGACAGTTTCATCTCTTTCGGCAGTACAGGGTCACTTTTGTACTCTATTAGCATGTAAGTTCACCACCTTATTCTGTTTTTTACAAAGACACAGATATAGAAAGATGCTTACAGAATTATTGGTAGTCTTGATTACAAGAAGGTTGTTTTATATAGTGGTTTTAAGTAATAGACCAAGAGCTTGTATTTTCACATGTGTACCTATACATATTTCATCATACCATGGAAAAAGAAGACATTTCTTTTGGTCTGCAGTTCCAAGATACATTTCAAGAGAAGCATTGACATTTTCATGTGAAGCAGTTCTGTTGATTCTTCCCAGCATGTATATTGCTGCTTTTAGAAAGGTACCTAGAGCAAAGGAGAAGGAAGCGTGGGCCTTCACAAAAGAGAAGTGATACACCACAACTTTAAAGAGGAGGAAATTAAGGGTAATATAGTATTGAAAGGAAGTAGGATATTTGCAGAGGTCTGTAATGTATCTGCAAACTTCTCTGCCTTTGAAAAGTAGGATCTGTGATAAGACAGGACTTGCTATGTGATGTCACATAATATTAGTTGAGAATTTTAATGAGAACAGCCAAAATGTTCCAAGCTTTAAACATTTGTAGATACAGGGGAAAAGTCTGAAGTTCAGCCTAATGCAGTAATTACACGTGAGAGGACTACTCTGAAAGCGTATTGTAAAATGGGGTAATTTTATATATTTACAGTCAGCAGAGCAGGGAAGCTTTTAAAATGCATTCATATACTGAAATTACTAGTAGAATTGAAATGACCTACTCCAGCAAAAAGTTGTCAGCTTTATAGGGAAGGACTTAATTGACATCAGTTTATAGCGGTAATGATTGAGTCATTTGCTGTGTGAAACAGAAGAGAAAATGTTGCTAGCTATTTGACTGGAACTTTGTAGTGTATGGTGTTCTGCATGGTTTGGGTTTTCATGAAGACTTGAATCAGTGCTTCTTCAAAGCTCCTCTTCCCTCCAGCTGACAGAAGCAACTGTACTGCTTTTATTTTTATGAAGGAAAAGTGGGTTTTATTTTATTTTTCAAGGCTAGGAATAAGGAAAACTATTAGCCTTTGATCTGTCAGCATTCCATGAACTGTTCATACATAAATATAACATCAAATAGAAGTTTAGGTTTGGAAGTCCCTTGCTCTGGTCACACTTTTGATAGAAGCATTTTTCAGACTTTTTCGTTGAGTTCTGTGGCTATACGCTTACAAAAGTAAAAGCATTTGAAATCTAAGTGGTGGTGAAATGTTTCTTAATAGAAATAGCTTCAAAATGTCACAGATCTCCAGCTGTTAGTTTTCTGGCCAGCAAGGCAGCAGTCTTCAACTGAAGTATTTTTAAGTTATTATGATGAGACTATTTTTGACCATAGTAGTGTTAAACTTGGCAGCTTAATTCTTGGAAAACTATTCCCATAGCTGCAGTTTAAATGCTTTTATTGTAAATCAGACTTTACTGCTTGGAGTAAAGAAGTTTGCAACTCTTCCTTGGTTGTTTTAAATACATTGTAGCACTTTCAAACACTTTATGTTTGCTTTTAGGTAGAGTTTACTCCCTTACTTGGAATTTATGAAGTGTGTGAATTTCTGTTGTCAGCTGGAGTGCTTTGGCTAATACTTTGTGGTTACTCTGAATGTGAATACTACATGGAGAGACCAATACCTAGCTCTTTCTTAAACAGAGATAAAATAATGAATTTAAGAGACTCTTTAGCAATGCATTTTTGAACCCGTGAGGCAAATTTAGGGAACCTTGTAAAGTTCAGCAAATTGCAAAAGTTCCCTTTGAACAGTTGTCCACAATTAGTGTTTCTGTTTACTCGCTAGTCTTTGAGCTTGAGCTATTGTCTCATTTTATCTCCCACTGGAAACTTAAGCAATGAAAGAAAGTAATTTTGGGAGTAGTGAATGGCAGCACTTACTTTCTTATAGTTACTTTGGGTTTGTTTCATTTCACTACAGTATAGTCAGGTAGGCAAGAGTCTTTTCCAATAATCTTGAACAACTCTTGAATTCACACCTTTCTGGCCAAAACAGACACATTTCTATTTTACATACTTGAAACATAAATGAAGGAGGTGGCTCTCATTTTGTAACTGAAGTAAACTAAAATCTTTTCATATCTAAATGTTCAATTAATAAATTTATTTTTCTCTTTAAAATATTCAGCACTGGTGCCTAATGAAAAAAATGGAAATCTTCCTTGTATACTTGATATTGACATGTTTCATTTATTGGTAAGTATTCCATAATATACATATTAATAATGTTTTGATCCAGTAGGCACAATGTCAAAACTTCATTGGAAACTTTCTGTTTACTTTGGATTAGAGAGCTTTCAAAATGTTCAGGTTTAGAATGTTTTCACTATGTAATACAATTTAAAGACCTTTTTTTGTTGTAAGTATTCTTATCTATAAATAAAAAAGCAGTAGAAAGAGGCAGAGTGTATACTCTCTGGATATTAAAATAAATAATTAACACCCTCCCCCCCAATAAACACAAGCAAAAAAACCCCAAAACACACAAACAGACACCCCTCCCCCTCCAACCCCTGATAGTTAATCATTGTTCCCTTAAGTAATGGCTGGCTAATTAGCTTCAAAATTAGCCTTATGAGGTATGCTTCCTTCAAAGGGTATAGCTGCAGCATGAGCAGAGAAAATGGGAAGATTCAAAAATAAAAGGAATATATCAGCTTTCTTGTTTTCTTTTACAGGTAAGCTTGGTGCTCTCTTCCCCTGCCATACATTGTCAGGATTTTTCAGGGGTTAGTCTTGGCACTGGAGATCTTCACCTGTTTCATCTTGTCACTATGGCACACATAATACAAATTTTACTTACCTCATCAACAGGTAATGCCACTTTCCTTCAACTTTTATTGAAATGATTTCTCAAATCTGTATTTGGAAAACACTAAGGTGCTATTGGTAAATGTATGCAGTTTACAGCGGCCAAATAAAATTGTTGGTTCTCTCTCTTTCAGCCCATGGAAAGTGTTGATAAATTGTACTCATGAAAGTTCAGTCTTGTGTCTCTATTGCTTAACACTGGAGGTTTTTTGGAGCATAGCTAGTCATGAATCCTAACTTTCCAGCTAATGTAGCAGTGCCTGGAAGTGTTTATTGCAGAGACATGGCTTATTCATCACGCAATGCCTAAGTTGCACTTAGCAAAGTAAGGAATCAGTGTATTTTCTGGCAAGAGGGAACTGAATAAGGTGTCATATGCCAACAGCAAAGAACTACTCCAAGCAAGTTATTAGAAAACCCAACCAACTGAACAAGTAAACCAACACCTCATTGCAGCTGACAATAGCATAAACTTGGTACATAAGATGTGCAGCAGAAAACTTTTTTTCCAGTGCATCATATTGTAGTACGGCGGAACGTTTCACTTAGTTCTGGCCTCTTTCTCAAAATTAAAAAAAAACCACATTCTTGCTGTGTAAACGTGTATATGAAGTAACTTGCTTATTATCTCTTTCTTCAGAAGAGAATGGCATGGATCAAGAAAACACTAACAGTGAAGAGGAAGTAGCTGTGCTTACACTGTATAAATTTCTTTGCCAGTCTACGGGAAGGTAAAAGGGCAATCTTTTAATAAAATTTTATAATATTTTCTCCCTTCTGGACTCAACATTAACTACTGACAGATTTCTGTATACTAAGGCTGTCAAAGATGAAAATTTTAACTTGGGAACTCGTGCATCTTGTTTCTTACCTATTGCTTCCACATACACTTTTCAAGTAGCTATAAGTTTCTATAAATTCCCCTGCGCTCATGAAGATACCTGCTCATGAAAATTATGCTCTGGAACAATTTTTGTTAGTCAGTTTACAGATGTGTAGAATCTGGACTTGGCAGTGTCTGAGTACAGAAAACTTGTTTGGATCTGAAATGCCTATGCAAAATTTTCTTTAATGTACTGCCCCAGTTGGTTACATGTTTATGAATCTCTATTTCATTGTTTTTCTTGGAGTTAGCTTTGAAATAAACACTTTGCATAATGTTTCAACTGAAGCCAGTAATTTAATATGAAATGTGACTGAGGACTTACTACATATAGATCTCAAACTGAAATGATTAAATAAAAGCAAACTTTTTTATTATGCTCTCTTAAGTGCCTTGAAAGAAATTTCCTCAGGCTGGCATCTGTGGAGGAATCTAAAAGCTGGAATCATGCCTTTCCTGAGATGTTCTGCTTTGTTTTTCCATTACTTAAATGGAGTCCCAGCACCCTCAGAAATTCAAGGTACTGTCTGCTTTGTATTAAATAAGCTTTTTAAAAGATACAAACATTTATGGACAAAATAAATTACATTTACACTCTTCTCAGCAGAAGCCAATTGAATGAATGTGGGTTTATTACCAGTGCAGCATTATATCTGCATAATGAAAAAAGCAAAAAAAAAAAAAAACCCCCACCGAACATCTAGAAAAACAAAACCCCCCACAAATTTGTTTCCTTTTTAAAAACGCATTTTTTTAATGTCGAGGCCAATGCCTTTCTAGATTACCTAAAACAGAAACCAGTGCTCTTCTGTTAAAAAGTGAAATACTGATTATTTCAAATTTATTGATTACTGTTTTCAAATGAGACCTGCTTTTGCTTGCATTGATTTCATTCAAATCAGCAACTGCTAATAATTAAAATCTCCAAATACACTGATGTTACGTTACACCCCAAATAATCAATGTTATTAACATACTTTACTGTCTTCCACATATGGTGTATGTAGGGACTGAATGTATTGTAAGTAATATCCTCAGATTTAATGATAAGTAGGTTCACAGTGCTCCAGGATTCCCATGTTTAAAACACAATGGCATGTGGTGCTGAGCTGACATGAGAACACCTGCAGAACTTGAAGAATGTAAGAATGTTTCCTTGATATATAGCTTCTTGACAAATCGTGTTTAAAATATAGATTATTTTCATTTGACAATAGCAATTTATAAATATTTGCGCCCCCCCCCCCAAAACCAAAAACAACAACAAAAAAAAAAACCAAAACCAAACAACCTCTATTTCTGAGCTTTCTATAACAAGTTTTCCCAAATTCATGGTCTGGACCAGTAGTGACTGCTTTGGGTTCTTTCTTACAGACACTCTAGGGATGAGGTACAAAGTGCCGCTGTACTTCTGGAGTGTAGGTCTGTGGGCCTTTAGAGAGTTGGTTGTAGGAGAGGGGAAGAGGAAGGCTTTGCTTCACTTTGGTATGGTCCTCAAGTCCTAGGTGCTTGGATGACCCTTCCGGTCCCAGCCACTGAGGGATGTCCTGCTGGTGGCTGTGGCATGGGGTGTTTTGCTTTTGCTAGCTATTCCTCTGCCCCAAGACCCAGTGAACCCACAGCTGGCCTGTATTGCTCTTCTCTGGTTTTTATTGGAGGTTGCAAAATGTGAATCACTCGGCTATGAGAGGAAAGCGAGCACAGCTTTCGTTTTCATTTTCTTGCAGTCCTTTATTCAGGAGCAAAAGAGGCAGTGCCATCAAGAGGTACTGGTATTCTTTGTCCTGACAGTTAGGAGAGCAGAGGCCCAGGGCCTCAAACCGAAAGACTAGTATCATGAATAAGGCAATGCAGCAGTTGTGTCCTACATAATATTTTTGAAGAGTTTAGCATTGCAGACGTTTGGAATTTCAGTATTTCTGAGGCTGTGGTGTACTTCACTGGTATATGGTCGCTGATCACCTGTCTCAGTTTGTGTCACGGACTACAAGGAGCACAAAGTAGCGATTAACTGATGATGTTAAAACTCCGTATGTCTTCGTTTTAAAGACCATTGAGCTCTCTATTGTGGCTCTTACATGACCAGGCTTTAAACATGCTTAGAAGGAAAGGTTGAGAAAGTTGCTTCTCATTACTGGCAGTTTTCCAACATAACTGCCTGGTGTCTTTTCTAACACTCTTTTATACTTCATACCGCATTTTAGGGCAGGGAGGGGAATGCAGTTTAAAAAAAAATAGCTGTCCCATTTAGGGCTGTCTTTCATTTATTGTAGTTAACGTCATTTAAAAAATGCAATTATGAGAATTATACTTTTTTTTTACAGTAAATGGAACAAACCAGTTTGAACACTTATGTAGCTATCTTTCCTTGCCAAACAACCTCACTTGCCTTTTTCAAGAAAATAGTGAGATTCTGAACACGTTAATAGAAAGGTAAGTTCTGATTGTGTGCTTAGTTTAAATATAATAAGGAATTGTGCACAAGATAGTAATATAAGTATTCTTCCAAGAGTGCATGTATGGAAATTAATAGTAGACTTTGAAAAGCAATTGTGAAAAAAGTTTTGTTTGTAGAGATGATTGAATAGATGTTCTTGGAATTTTTACTTACTTGTTTTTGGAAAGTATCATCCAATGAAGTTAAAAGTAAATTTTTTTTCTTTCTTGTAGTTGGTGTAGTAACAATGAAGTAAAAAGATATCTTGAAGGCAAGAGACATGCTATCAGGTAAAAATGGAGACATTTTAAGCAGACGCAAGGGAGCAACTTTAATGTTGCGGTTTATTTTTTCCAAAGGGTGTTTATAATAATACAGTATCAGTTCTGCTCTATTGAATGATAAAGCTATTGGGAGATAAGCAAGGAGATTTTTGGAATTTTGTAAGAAAAGTGAAATATTGCTTAAATTAGCAGATTTTTAAAGGCAGAGTTAGATATTACAGTTTTATTTAGACTGATCTGCAGTCATCAGAGGCCATAACATTTCTCCTCATGTTTCCTATGGTAGATTTGTACCTTCTGATTCAAAAGGTGTGCTGGAAGACATATATAATCTTTATTTAAAAATACCAGGCATTGAAAGGCTTTTTAAAGAATCCAAATTCTTCTGTGAAATCAACATTGAGTCAGTTGCTTTTCATACATTTCTGCTTGATAAGCAATTATTTTGAATTCAGAACACATTTAATGTTTAGTGGGTGTAGAAAAGTGTTTGGGGTGGTTTTCTCTGTAAAGGCTGGGTAAAAATAGTGGTTATCAATTATCCAAATAATTATAAGTGAATCAGGTTCACAGTGCTGTCACTAAAAATATATCCCTGCATTTTAATCTCCTGTGCTAAATACATAAAGTCAGTCCTTCACCGTTGCACATACAATAAGGCTAAGTGACAAAACCAAAAATTAATCACTTCATCTGTTGAATACTAGGCTATTAACAGAGTATCTTACACAGTAAGAATGCTCTGATTGTGTAATTGATTTCCTGTTATGTGTGATTGTTGGGAGTTTTTTTCCATGTGTTCCTTTCGCTGATTTTTAACTGCTCTTCCCAACATTATGTCTAACTTGACAGTGATTTTGGTTTTTTTCCTCCTCTTGGCATGTTCTTGTACATTGCTTCTGTCACAGTTTAATTTGTATTATTCCTAGAGTTGAAGATTATTAAACCTTAGTGTATAGCATCTTCAAAAAAAACCCCAACTTGTAACTGTTATTTCTAAAGATATAAGTATTTGGTAAAAAAAACCTCATTAAAAAAAAAATAAGAAAACTGGAGGTGGTCTAGTTGAGAGATGTTGTGTGTTCCTTTTTTATGTGCTGCCACTTCACTTTATGAATGGCAGAGAGAGAGGAGAACTTTAAAGATTGAATTATTTACAGATGCTGTTTAGATGAGTCAGGAAAACATGAATGAGTTTGAAATCACTGTGTATTTATTCATTGAAATATGAGTAATTAATTTAATTGCTTTATTCTAGCTATGCAAGAGAATCCAACAAATTAATAGACCTTCCGGACGACTACAGCTGCCTCATTAACCAAGCATCCAATTTCTCGTAAGTTGTATGCAATTATAGTGAGCTCCCCTAAAGTCTTCTGCTCCTTTTGATGAACTGGGAAACCTCTAATCTGAAAGCCTCAGAAAGATGTTTATAGAATCATAAAGTTAATGGCACATATTGATTGTCATCTCTTCCACTGAAATAGAAATTGCAAGGACCTAGATAACTGTTAACTGTATAAATGTTCAAAAGTACTTTTAAATCTTTTTACCATCTAGAGTTAATACATGCAATGGATTGTTTGGGTTTTTTTCTTAAAGGTGTCCGAAATCAGGTGGTGATAAAAGCAGAGCCCCAACGTTGTGCCTTGTGTGTGGGACAATGCTATGTTCTCAGAGTTACTGTTGTCAAACTGAATTAGAAGGCGAAGATGTTGGAGCCTGTACTGCACATACATACACTTGTGGTTCTGGAGTGGGCATATTCCTTAGGTAAGGAACTGCACACCTCTGCTTATATTGCTGGGTTAGATGGCGTGTGTGGATGTGAAATGAATAGTTCTATAAATATGATTGTAGGGGTGGTTTGTAAAGGCGGTGGTTTGTTAATAACAGGGTTGCCTAAAAACTAGAGTGTGTTTAGCTTCCTTGTACTTTGTTATAAGGTCATTTCTTTGAAGATAAGGTGTCATACAAAATTTGAGTTTCATTTTGAAGTGAGTTTGTTTTCTCTGTGTGTTTATTTCCACTCAAGTATTACAAAACAATGAAGGTAAATACCTCGATTTTTCTTGTTTTGTTGTTGCTGCTGTTGAAAACATGAAAATTCATTTTAGTTGTCTTCCTGCATGCAAGGAAAGGTTAGATAATGTCTATTTTCACTTTGGCAAAGATTAATGAGAAATGAAATTGTTTTGTTTTCTTGTTGTGGTTGTGTCAAGTATTTTACACAGACTGCCAATGATATGACAAGAAACTACATTGTTTTTAACTGCCACCAAGGACTTATAGTAGGAAGATAATAAGATCTTTAGGTGTTCTTTTTTTTTTAAAAGTACCTTTAAAAATCTGCACCTGCAGATTATACAGAATGAAAGTAGCTGAGAATTGGAAAAATAGCGTCTATAAAAATATGAGAAACTATCCACCTAAAAATCAATACCTAAAATCTTCTCTGTGTTTCTCTTCAGAGTACGAGAATGTCAGGTGCTGTTTTTAGCTGGAAAAACAAAGGGCTGCTTTTATCCTCCTCCTTATCTTGATGACTATGGAGAGACAGACCAGGGACTCAGGTAATTATTTAAAAAGATACATCTTTTAAAGACAGGAGTTCTGTAACTATCTGGTCCATATTAACTTTTAATTTTAATTATATAGGTAATACTCTATTTTGACATTTCTGCATCTAATATCTTCAAATATTTTAATGCTAATATGTGGTTTTAGGTTAAAAATATTTAATGGAAGATCTTTCCTAGGTTATAGCCAGTTGTCTTGAAGTATAAAAACTTAAATCTTTTTAGCATCTGTGAAGTTGCCTAGAAAATAAGGCTGACATTTTTATTGGTTTATAGTGCATTTATTTGTATAATCTGTGTTAATTTAATACCAAGTGAAAATACTGCGAGATGATTTTATTTAACGTGGTAGTTCTTTGTCTTAACTCCTGTCTCTGCTTCCTGTGAGAATAATTTGGGTACTCGATATTGTTAATGCTTGCTACTTCTGAAACTGCTAAAAATCATAGAGTATGAGCTGGTTCAGCATGGGATAGTTGCTGAAAACCTACATTCGGACTTCTGTGGGACTGTACGTGAGACTCCCAAAGGCTGCAGGGAACCGTTAAGCAGTAAGGGTCGGGGACCAGACCAGGTAGTACTCCAGTTTACTCATCAAAGTATCTGTTGATTTGTTCTGACAAGAGAATAATGTTAAAGGGTTATCTACATATTCTAATATTTTAAAGGGTTGTGTAATATTTAATAGAAGTCACACCTGAGTGTTTGTGCTTCGTTGCAGTGTTTTATCATTCCTGATTAATATTATCTTCTTTTCAGACGCGGGAATCCCCTACATCTGTGCAAAGAACGATTTAAAAAGATTCAAAAACTCTGGCAGCAGCACAGTATCACAGAGGAAATCGGACATGCACAAGAAGCAAATCAAACACTAGTTGGCATTGATTGGCAGCATTTATAATGGTTATCTGCTGAAGACTGGAACTTATTAAGATTTTTGTAATTCAGTAAGCTTTTCAAAGGAGGAATTAGGAAAAAAAGTCTGAGGAAAAAAACCCCACCAAACCCAGTCCTGTTATTTAATCTTTGTTTTACAATGTATTTCATAAAGATACCATTTAACATTAATCAAGTAAACTTCTTTCTATGTAAGCAAGTTCTATTAGTCATATAATTTGCACTGTGCTTCCTTCACAGAAATGTCTTGGGTTATCAACCTGGGCAAATGAACTTGAGTTTCTGATAAAAAAAGAATGACTCTTTTTGGAAGTCTGACTATGATCTTTCTTATAAACTGCAAGAGAAAAAGACTGCTGAAACAGAAACTAGATAGAGCACAATTACGGATTGTGTTTTGCCCCTTGCTAGTAATCTGAGCCGTTTTATTTATTATTCTGCATTTTAATACTTAAGCTGTGTGTACATGCAGTGGAATGAAGTAAGGAAGCAAATAATGTAGCAAATGGATATTTCTGTCTGCATCAGTGGATAATTCACTCTTTCACTTGCTGTATCTAAAACGATTTTGTCATTTGTACTCTTGCAGCTTTATGGCTTCCAGTTGTTTTTTAACTAAGGAAACCTAACACTAGCTTTACAAGTAAAATAATTTAATTTAAAGCTTTTTCCAGAGCATTGCACTCCTTAGAATTACGTAGATTGTAATTTGAATTTAGCTGGGAAACCCTTTCACTTTCAATTACACGATTGGTTATTGGTATTCAAGGGTCGACATTGTGCTTTAGAAGTTACTTTAAGATAATGACAGTACGTAAAATGTCATGAAAGCTAATTTTATGTTAATGTGCAGAAGCACAGAGGATATTTTCTTCATTTTTGTTAACAGTCAACTTTTAAGGTGCAAATCTCTTCTCCTTTTTGTTTCAGACAAACCGAATGGTTTCCTCTGGCTTTGAAGGGCCACAATCACACTGCCCACATTTCTGCATTGATTTTTTTTTTTCTCTTGTCCCATCAAGTATATTTACTTTTTGGCTTGATTTAAAGCTCTGTAAAGATGTTTGCATATAGTATATTTTATAAATATATTCTATAACTGCGCAGATTTGCACTTGACATATGAGGGTGCCTGAAGGCAGTGAGTTTTCTAGCTGTATGTAATTAGACCACCAAGGTGTCTCTAAAAAGTGACATTATGCTTATTGATTTAAAATAAAATCCATTACCTTTATTTCTCCTATCTTCTCACAAATTAGTAAAATCTTAATTTACATAGTTCTGTTTCCTTAATAATCTGTGGTTCTTTTAGTTAAGTCTTACTTTCTGACTACGTCTTCAGCCCAGATAAGCAATCCCTTTACTGTCTGCTGTGTCTTCAGTTACACTTGGTCTGACTGAATTGTTTCTATTTTTACAGATTTAATGCTTCAGATAAATTTTGTATATTGATGGTGTACAGGACAATTTTTCAAACATTCAGTAACAGTATTGAGTGAAGATGTGAAATATGAAATAAAGAAACTTGGCCAATGTTGATTTCTTTTTCTTAAAAACAGTACAGACTACTCTTGTCTCTGCCTGTTGTAGTTCTAGTCACTTATATATTGCTGTCACTTTTTACAGAGACATGCAGAAGTTGCAGGAAAAAATTACATTAATGCTTTATCTCTGCCTTCCCCTACTTAAGCTGGTTGATATATTGACAATTTTCTGTGCATGGTACTTGAAAATCACACTTTTTTCATGATGTTACTATTCCTTTGCAGAGAGCCTTGCTTCTTAAGCTGTGTGCCACAGTTTTAAATAACGTGTAACTGCACTGAAAAACTCTTTTCCTGTAAGCATAATATTAAAAAGATAATTGATGATACTGAGAGATTTCTCAGTAAAAAATTCAAAGCAAAATATTGACAGCAAGAAGGATTTTTTTTCCTCTGGGATCAGAGTTGAAGACTGCAGGGTTGAATAGGTTGGTAAAATTATGACCACAAATAATTGCAAAGTACACAATTTATCATTTTTTGCAAGTTCAGTCATTCTTTACTCAAGACTTCTATTTTCTGATTTGGTTTGCATGTATTTATATTAATGTAGAAATATTTATATATATAATATTGTTTCAGTATCAGGGAAATAGTATCTGTAATAAATTGGCTGTAACTTCAGTATTTGCGGGTTATGTGTACAATCTACAATGTATTATGTGTTTGGGGGGAGAAAAGAAACATCATCAACAAAACCCCACAAAATCCCCAGGTCAGAAACCATCACAACAGAAATCAAAACCAAGCTGAAAGGATCAAGTAAATGCTTTTGGTGTTGACATTACATAAGTCACATCACTTTTGAAATGATGTTTTTAGAATTCTGCTGAGCTTGTTCCTTCAAGTGTGTCACCTTGTTAATCACAAGCTAACAGAAATACCTGGGTGTGCAACATCTGCAATTCCCCGGCTAAAAATGTAAGATGATTATATTATTAGTGTCATTTGCTTCAGTCAGCTAAACCTTTCTTGACCTCTGCCAAAAAGTCTAATCGTCTCTTTAAAGGTTTGTAAATTATATTTTATAAAGGGGTGAGGGTTGAGGTTCATATCAATAATGTTTTTCACTCTGTTCATACTTCAGGATAACACTTTGTGCTCTTCCCCAATCTGCTGTAGGAGGCTCGCGTTCTTACTCTACAAGTGTGGCCACACAGACCTTCTGTTCTGTCCTTTTACTTCTGATGTGAAGCCTTACCAGCTCTCAGGCTCCAGCCCTGGCACCTCATTTAAGTGCATTTTATTTTCTGCTAAATGACTTGGTGGTTTATTTAGAAGCTACATTGCTGTGATGATTTTCTCTGTGACCTAAACGTGTAGCGGAGAAGCTGGATGCTCGACTTACTGTGAAAGTACCTTCAGCACAAAATCCCAGCTGTTTTCCTTTCTGGAAGATTAAATTGCACGAGGGGGATTGCATCTCGAATCTCTTCACAGTAGAGTCCTGTTCTGATCCGACTTGAGTATGCAGTCTGTCTCCTTTCTGCCCTGGACTCCCCTTCTTTGCTCCTTTTAGTGGCTCCATTTCCATCCCACTGTTGAGATTATTGTTTATTGAGTTAAACACGACAGTGTTAAGCATGCCACTTGTAACTGGTTGGTGTCCAACTGTTCATTGCTGCCCTCTGAGCCTGAAAATCCAGCCAGGCTTCTGTCCACCTTGCAGTCTAGTCTACATCTCCCCAAAGTGGTTACGAGGATGTTGTTTGAAATAACATTGAAAGTTTTTCTAAAGACTTCCACTCTACAGAGACAGTGGTTTTACAGCAATGTTCATTTACTAAGAAGCAAAAGAGGAACAAGCCTTTAAAGTAACCCAACAGTTGAATGATTTTGTGTGTGACCAGGATAGGGAGGCTATCTCTGATAACAGCAAGAGATACTGGGTTGATTTTTCTGGGGCTTCTATGGGTCTTCTGATCTTCCTATTTTCATATTGCAGTCTGCTGTGCTTTTGGTTAGCCAGGACCATTAGCTGGCCAATCCTGCATCTTAGTGGGAATGGGATGGTCCTCTTCATATCCTAACTGGTGTTAAAGGAAGACTTTCTTAGGGAGGCACCCACTTCTCTACCATCAGCTGTTCAGTTCCTCAGCTCCTTATGGTGAGCGTCCTAGAGTCCTGCTTGATGCTGTATGGAGAAGGTTGGAGACTTCATGGGAACAACACGGGATGCAGTTGTTCTCAAGGCTTGCCTTTTGCAGGAACGCTTCCAGGTGCTCAAGGGGTGACGACAGCCAGGCAGCCTGCCAACCACACCTGTGTGTACATCGCTATCACTGTCCATCTGACTGCTTTTGCTGGATGACTGGTTCAGGTTGTATGGTACTGCTTCAACACATCCTCAGCGTAAAGGCATAGGGATGGGCCCACAGAAAGGTTGCTTACCAGTGATGGGAAGTCTTACAGACAAGTTGTCTTCAGGGAAATGTCTCTCCTTACCTTTAATTCCTGTTTTTTCTCCCCTATGGGATTTGAATGTTTAGAAGAATGGGAAGGAGTAGAGTTGGCTTATTTTGGGCTATGTTCAAACAAAGGTGGAAAGTGTCCCACACCAGGAACACTGCAAACGGGTATTTCTGAGGCAAAAGTCTCCATCATTTTAGTGCCTGATGAAAGTCATGTGTGTGTGCGTGGATAGCACATCTTAATCTCCAGTTGCTGATAACTTCGGCTTGTTGGAGTGTCATTTCTTGGTTTGGGAAACCAGCAGTGGCTGATGGAAGGGCATTGCTGCCAGCATGGGATAACTAAGTAGAGTTGCACGTGCTGCAGGCAGCTCTGGAGTGTGGAGGTATGCCCAGAAGGAGCTGGAGCCTCTGGGCCTCTCCTTGCTGCCAGCCAGCAGTGCCCGTGCAGGTTGGGGGTTTGCTGTCACAGAAGTTTGAACCGTTGGGCAAGGGACAGTGAAGCGCTCCACCTCACGTGGATGGTTGGGGATCCCAGGCTTGACTGAGACTCTTGACCAGTCAGTGCTTGCCTCCAGACCAGGCCCTGGGAGTTCTTCCCCCACAAAGCTCTCCCAGGCCTGACTGGAAGTCCTGCAGAGCTCTGCACGCTGATGGGCAGCTTTTTCCAGTAAGAGGGAGAAGGGACGTTACTGTCTCTCTCTTATTGCAAGGCTAATAACGGTCGGGAGAAATAGCAATTCCGGGCTCTGTTCTGGGAGCGTCAGCTCAGCGTGTGATTGCTAATGCAGGCGTGACTCGTGTAGCTTTATTGAGCTAGTTTTGTCAATATTACTGTTTTTACCTTCTGCTGACCTAGACGTACTTTGTCAAACATGGTACAGGCTGATACAGGAACACAAGCTACGGTAAAGTAGCTCGGACGCTTAGGAAGCAGGGGCTTGTGAACGCGAAACACCGAATGCGTGTTACAACCCTCTGATCGCGTGGGGAGTGTTGCGATGCTGTTTAGTGCACCTTGTCGCCAGCGGCCAAGTGTTTGTGGTCATAGGTGGAAGCCTCGTACTAAAACATCTCCGGCTGGAGACCTTATGGAAGGGCGTGGTAAATTTATCTTATTTAGCTTTCCTGGTTCCCTGTGTCCACCTGCACGCTTACAGCCACAGGCACCGAGACGTGTGGCCGAGTGGCCCGGCCAGGACTGTGTGCCACAGAGGGCAGGCGTGACGGCCGCCACGTCCTCCCTGCGTTACCCCTTGGTTGCTGACGGCAAACTGGCTTTTGGAAAGGTGTTTTGATACCTGTTGGGATTCAGCAGTAACTGTGGTGTCATGTTTTCTCTCGGTATCCTGCTGCTTCTGCCACCTTCCAGCCCTCTCCTGGCATGCAAACATTAGATGCCCCAATCTTTTATCTTTACGTCTTGATGGAGAGATTTGTCACTCTTCTCTTGGAGAGAAAAAAGAAGAGGAAGAGCATGAGGAGTTTCTGCAGCGCGCCCCGTGTAGGAGCTAAGAAATGGCAAGTACTGATCTTCGTCTGCACGACGGCAACGATTAAATGTTACCCTTTCATCCGTTTGCGAATATGTATTTTCATCGGCTCTTTCCAGACAGCTTGAGCTCGGGGGTGGTAAGTTTTCCAGCTTGTTCTTTGCATAGGATCCTGGAAGGAAAGCCGGCCGGGCTCGTCAGCCCCGGGCAGGGTGGGACAGCGGAGCTCAGGTCGGTGATGGCATCTCTGCAGGCTGCTGCGGCATGTTTTAGTGACTTACAAAATGAAGGTGTTGATTTGAAATCAACCACCTATTTGAGGAATAATGTGTGAAGCGTATTTCTGTACTTGCAGTACTTTAATACAGAGGATGCTAAAGCATGTTCATAAATCGGAGAAAAGGTTATATAAAAATAACGAAGGCAAGGAGATCAGCAGTATGTTCACTGATGTAATCCACTAGCGTCCTCTAAGCAGAGGTGCCTGCATAGAGGGGTAACGTTTGCTCCCCATAAAGACAGCTCCAAGGAGCCTGCGTTTTCTTGCGACGGTTGTATTGGAGCCTTTTGGAATGAATGTGCAATTTGGCACAAAGTACACTAGAAGAAGGGGAAAAAAAAAAATCTGCAGTAATTGTTGGGCATCTATTTAATGCTGTTGAACTAATCAGGCATCTCAGCTGTGTATTTTACATCCTTCCATGTCAAGCTTTGGTAATTCATAAAATGCCGCAGTAGCTGGAAGCTCAGAAGATTGCATGCATTCGTGTTGCGTTTTCTTTTCCTGTATACTCAGTGTGGGCCTTGAGCTCCCCTCTATCTCTACTTTATTTATCTCTACTCCCCTCTTTTTTTATTTGATGGAGAGAGAACTGCTCTGTGACAGCAACACACGTGGCACCTGGAGCACGCAGAAGCGCGGTGTTCAGCTGGGAGGCTAAGGGGTAACCGCTGTTAATAGCGACATATGCGAGATATTTAAATAACACACTTTCTTGGGGGTAGTATTGCAAATATGGTTGGGCAGATGTGGAATAAAGATTATGCAGGTGTTGAAAGGTGTCAGGTCCATCTAAGACGACAAACCAAAGAACAAACGGAGGTGGTGGAGTCACCATCACTGGAAGCGTTCAAAAAACGTGTGGATGTGGCGCTTCAGGAACGTGGTTTAGGGGGCACGGTGGCGTTGGGTTAACGGTTGGACGTGATGGTCTCGAAGGTCCTTTCCAACCTTAGTGATTCTGTGATTCTGTAAAACGCGGTTGCTTCAGTACGCTGGAGCATCACACGTGCTCAGGGTGGGAAGCCCTGCTCCAGGCCCGGCTAGCGAGGCGCACGGTTTCCCAGGGCTGTAGTGATCATAGAGGGAGAAGGACGGGCTCGTTTCCTGCTCTCAGAGCTTCAGGATCTGCTTGTACGTCTCCACCAGTGGCAGAGACCTAGTTGTGAAATATTTGAGGAGGGTATGTGGCACTGGGAATGCCTACCTGCATGAGCAGCATGCCTGGTTGAGCGCCAGCTTGTGAAGAGGGAGGGGACAGAAAGTCATTTTGTCACACATGTTGGGGACATGCTGCACTAGTAATTATTTGAAATCTGGAGACACTATTGCAAATCTCTTCCTGAATAAAATGCTTTCTGAAATGAATTTAATCAATTTTTAACATTCCTTGATCTCAAGAACAATCTGAAGTACTCTAAAACTTAAAAAATAAACCCTCACACTTAAACAAGTAGAGAATAAATGTAAATTCTGGGACCTAATTACAGTTAATTCTGGATGAAAACAAGAAATGCTGTCATAATTTACTTAAAATACGCCTACAGCAACTTTACAGAATCAACGTTACTTTGGCTCTTGATTACTTTATATAATTAATGAAAGATTCATTCATGCGAACTTGGGAATTCACCTTGTCCTTGTTTGCATTTTCCACCTGTGTTTTCTTCATCTTTAAGCTTAGTCTTATTTGTGTCAGAGAAAACACATGTTTAAGTGGGAAAACACACCCATTTGAAACCGCGCTTGTCTAAGGCAGAGCTGTGCTACCCTCTGAACGGGTTACTTGGGCGGGTGGGAAGGCAAAAAGCCATTCATAAAAGGAAAACTTTGCATTTGGGGACTATTACTGCCCGGCTGGAGAGTGGGCTCGGCGTGTCTCCGGAAGCTGGGGGGGACGGTGGTTCTTCGACGCCGCTGTTAAATGCTGCGTCGTCGCATATTTCAAAGTGACTTCTATGGGTTGGGGCTTTTTTGTTTTGTTTTGTGGTTTTTGTTTGTGGGTTGTTTTTTTTTTTTTCCCAAGAATTAAACTTTATTTTCACCCTCTTAACAAGACTGTCAGTCTGGGAAATTGTGTGCCTCAGACCTACTGCTTTCTACTTGCCGGTGGGAGCCGACGCTTTGGTCTCCCCTCTTCACCCCCCGCAGCTGCAGACGTGCCTCGCCGAGTTTCAGGCGCCCGGGTCTCCCCATTTCTGATCTGCGATGCTTGACCTCGTTTTGCTGGGAACGTGACGCAAGGTGCGTAGAGGCTCGACCGGCTGGTGAGGCGGTGCGCCTTCGGTCAGACGGGCTCAGACCTGCCCCTTCGTCCTCCTTTTGCTGAGTTTGCCTGGCACGGCTGGTCCTGCACCACCCTCTGCTCTGGAAGAACTGTCTCTGAGAGCAAGCTACGGACATGCGCCTCATAATGAACTTAATAGTTGACTCATGTTTATGGACTACCCTCCTTTTCAGTAGGAACAGGTTAACCAGGCAAGACTTGTTCTCTGTGTGTTGCTTTAGAAGGGGCCGGTGGGACGGGACGGGGGAGCCCCGCTCAGCCCTTCCTCCGGCACCGCAGCCGGGGGGGGAGTTCTGCAAAACAGGGGTGAGCTCCCCGGGGAAGGGGGAAACCTTCCTGAGCTGCTGCGAGCCAGGGTTTCCTCCGGCTTTCCCACCTCACAAATGTGCTTTGGATCAAAATTCAGTAATACCCGTAAAATGACATGAGATCAGCAGACGCGGGTGCTTTGAGAGAGGTGTTTTACTGCTTCAGCGTTGCGGTCAGTCAGTCAACACTATCGTTCTGATATAATTTTAAAAAAAAGGGGGAGGGAGGGAGGAAATGTTTCACATATGCATTACTTCAGATTTCATTGAGATAGCTGCATCCCTGTTACCAGAAATAAATTTGCCTAAGCCTTCATCTCCCCGCAGGAGGCTGTTATCACATGGCACCATTCTATTTTTCTGGCCTTATCTCTTAATTAACTAATCTCTAATAATGCTCTTTGGTTTGAGGTTTTTTTTGTTTTGTTTTAATAAGCATTTGTGATCCGTCCCCATTTTACATTGATTATGGTAAGAACAATGTTTGTTGGTTTTTTTTTACAAAACAAGCAAGTCGGGTGGATAAGTCACTGTTTTGCTTTTTCTCTTTGTATCAGCCTTGAAGACCCTCCCTAACCACTCATTAGGAAGCGCGTGGTGCCTGCAAGCCCGATATAGCATTCCCATGCTCTCTGCTAAGCTGCACACATGCATTTGGCTGGTATTATAAAATGCCCAAGCTCATGTAATGCATGGAGGCTAATCTTATCAATTGTATTAAGGCTACTTAGGGATTAATAGCTTTAAGGGAGCTGTTTATATTTCCTCCTTTAAAGCATTTTAGTGGGTGTTCTGTGTCCCTTCAAATAAATGTCACCAGTAAAAATAGTGCACTTTTTGTCATTTCTTTTAAAAAATAAATGGTATTCTTAAAAGTTGGCACTTCAAGGCCTTGGGCTGGCTCTCAGATCTGGGTACTTAGATTTAAGCCGGTAATCCGTATGGAGGTACCTAAAAAGAAGTGGCCTGGTTTGGATGAATTAAGCTCACATCCTTCTGAAGTTTATTAGTTTGAAAATCAGGGCACGGCTCTGGGACTTGTTGGATTGCTGCAGGCAGCTTTGACTACGTGAGCTTTACTACTTAAATTTAAAATAACAGCAATGCTTTCTTTTGAATGTCTGTTGCAAGTTAGATTCAAACGGGGAAAAGAGGTTATACACACAGTTCAGCTGATCGCCAAAGATCCTGAGGATGCGGGTGGTTTCCCTTGTTGAGCACTTCTAGAACTAAGGCCCGTGAAGATGTTGTAATTCCTACGTACTATGAGAGGTTACTACTAAAATTGTCCAGCACGTTCTGTTTCTCGTAAAAGGAAAAGCGATTTAGGGGTCTGTTTGCACATCCCGAGCTTAGCTGGGCCCATGAGAAGAGGCAGGGTTGCTTTCTCTCAGAGCATTATATAGACAGGGGAAAATCTATCCCGTTCCAAGCTATAGATAACGCATAAAATGGGTCCAAAAAATGAATTCAGAAGCAAAAAGTCAGCAGTAATGCAAATTAAAGAAACCTGTATTAAATTTTATATATTTAAACATTTTCTTTAAAGAGGTCTTTACTTGCAATATAATTTTTAATACCTAGATTTACACTTGCAGGCAGCAGAGATATCTTTATCTAGAACAGCATTTGCGATGTCACAAGAAAGTATATTTAGGATTGGACAAATTATATATTACACTTAATATTTTACAAAGCAGTCATATTACAATCTTGTAGTAATCATAAGATGTTACAAAGATCTTCGTTAACCAGGAGGCTTTATTTTAGACAGCATTAGCATATACACTATTTGTTCTTATTTGTACGAAACCCCGATTCCAGTGCTATTCTTCATAAACCTGGCTCAGGTTGTCTCTACTTGTCTGATACCCGTGAGACCCTTGCTCTGGGAACTGGCTTCTCCAAAGTGGCGTTGAAAGGATAATTTGACAATTTGTTATGTCACTCTAGCAAGAGACTGAAAAAAAAAAAAAAGTAGACACCACAAATAAGTGGAGAGTCCTGTCTAAAGCAATGGCCTAAGACGGATTTCTAGGGCAGCAGTAAATCTAGATCTCTTTGAAAAATCAGAAGTCTAGTCATGTAACGGGTATAGATCACAGCACACTGAAGCCTCACAAGGAAAAACTGCAATTAATCCTTGTAATGCAGCTCCTATCCACATGTGTCTCCTCTGAAAAGCTCTTCTCTGATAAAAGTGGCCGCATCATGGGCCATCCACAGTCCTGTTCTTCTCTAACGGAGCAGCTGAGAGGAGCAGCCCGCCATAGCGAGGTCTTACGGAGAAGGAAGGAGTTGGTCTGGTTGGTGCAGGTCTGCCACGCAGAGTCCCTCAGCAAAGCGAACGGGTGACAGGCTGCGGTGAACAGCAAGTCGGCCTTTACAGTAGTTGCCCTTGTTCTAGTCAGTCTTACACACGAAAGAACAGAGTTAACATTTTAAGTCGTCATTGTAACCAAAGTTAAAAGCTTTGGGCCAGCTTTGAAAAAGTGAAAGCAAGCCACAGGTACCTGTCAAAATCAAACCTTGCGTGCAGGTGGCCTGAAACAGACTGGTCATCGAGATGTAGACTACAGCCTGATGTACAACCACATCCCTACCTGTCCTGCCGTGGACTGGTCCCTCCATCCTAGAAGGAGCTCAAACGAAAGCCGGAGGAGCCGAGTGCTGCTGGGGCAAGTGCACCAGTGACTAAGAACGAAAACTAAGGGGCTGTGCAATGATTAGGCAGCTGCAATCATGGCTTCGTTTGAAGACCGGCCCCCAGCCAGGAGGAAGGGACCCGCAGAGAAGCAGAGGTTTTGCATTCGCCCAGCCAGGGTAAAAATAAGTGTGGTGCCTGGCTCGTAGCCGAGGGACTGAGATGTCTGCGGCTGTTTGTGCCGGGGGTTGGGGTTTGCTCTCTTGGCTTGCTTTCCCTTCAGCCGAACTGAACTGGCAGCTGCAGATAAACTCGGGACGATGCTCCATTCCCTTACGAGAGGCCACACACCACAGCAAGCTCTTGCCATTTCTTACTCCGCCTTTGTCTGTGAGACAGGGTCCTCCAGATAGGACTGTGTGTTTGGAGAGACGCAGCATCTGTAAAATGTGCCTTCACTTTGACTTAAAAGGTATCATGAAGGGTACCCTACCGCTGATCAAGGAAAAGAACACTTGCAGAATTTGCATACTGGGGACTGATTTAAAGCTACTTTCCCCTGGCCTCGGAGTTTGAGGCTTGACATACTTGCGGATGAATGGTATCCATGTGCTAGGACCCTGGAAAACATTTAAAGTGTTAGTTCTAAGTAGCCTTTTTTGTTTTGTTTTTGGGGTTGTTTGGTTTTTTTTTTTCTTCTTGTTTCAAAAATAGTTGGGCTGGAATATTCGGGAGCAAGC
Source organism: Phaethon lepturus (assembly GCF_000687285.1). Lineage (NCBI taxonomy): Eukaryota > Metazoa > Chordata > Aves > Phaethontiformes > Phaethontidae > Phaethon > Phaethon lepturus. The sequence goes on along the minus strand of NW_010556145.1, from coordinate 7,120 downwards.
TATGAGATTACTCACTTTTTAAAATGTCCAGAATAACCGTAACTGGCACATGCTCATGGCATTGATCCCACCCACTACAAGAGGACTCTTCTCAGCTTCTGCTTGTTTAAATACAAGGTGAAGCATAAGTCTACAACACACTTATTCAAGTTATACAGGCCAAAAAGGACCCTGAGAAACAAAACCCATAAATCTTACCTTAATGTTGTTTTCATGATACTGGTGCTGTTTCATTAAAATACAATTTTTGCTTAGTAGATAAATCCTCAGCATGAGTTTGCATTTTGTTCTATGTACATCTTAAGAATACAGCAGAAAATACCGTTGCTTAGCACATCAACAATAATCACATGATATGTGAGGTTTGTCAAAATACCTGTATACTAAGTTATATACAATTCTGGAAATCCTTCTTCCTCTGCCTTCTAACATGTTACTCCCCAGAAAACCAATCTGTTTGTCTTTAAAAATTGAAGTACATAAAGTATGCTGATAAAACAACTTGAGCAAAAAATACTAACTTTTCAATTTCCGCTTTTAATTTCAAAATAAGACGGAATGGATCACCGTGTGATGCCAGCAATTTTTAAATTTTTTTTTTTTTTTTAAACTAACCGTCCCTGATAAGGGAACAGGTGAATATTGCAAGTCCTAGTGGGATCATTTCCCCCAGAAGTTATGAATATGGTGTACTCACGTTGCGGATAATTGTGTTATCCCAAGGTGCACTATGTTGTATACTCCCATATACAAAAAAAAAAAGCATACGTAGAAATGTGTGTTCTGATGGTTGATACATAGCTTTTAAAATGTAGATATTCACAGATCTCAGTTTTTTTTATTACTTTCTGATAAAAAGTCCACATCAATTAGAAGCTCAACTGACCGTTGTGATGGCTGGAGTCTTCCCACCTTCCTCTCCTTCGGCCCCTTCGGCGTCTGCTTCCACCTGGTTGAACTTACCAATCTTTTTCAAACTCTGCAGTGCAGACTTCAAAGTGCCCTTCAGGCTGTTCTCCAGGATCCAGCCTTCACTTTCACATTGAGGGTCTTCCGGATTTGCGATGCTTTCCAGAGAGGTGTGCAGAAGACGCAAGCCAACCATCACGGACATCTGCGCCATGCAATGGAAAAGAGAACATCAGGCAAACCTCTACACCCTCGTCCTCTGCTATCAGCAGCCTGGGCTGGTGGCGTGATCAGCATGCCAAGAGCACCAAGCAGATAGAGCTTAAGGGCTGTGGGAATCCTCCAAATGAGAGGAGATCCTGAGCAGCCTTCCCCTGTGGATGGCCAACGCGGATGAGGAGGTGCTGGCAGGAAGAAAATGTCCCTTCCAAAGTAGGAGAGGAGAAAGGTGGAGGTCTGAAATCAGTGAGTGCCATGGGAAGCGTTGATAAGCAATGAGTGGATGCATCAACTTAGGAAGTACGTACGTGCCGGAGTGGCCATGTGCACAAGAGGGCTTTCCACGTACCCCGTCACAGGGTAGGCGCCTCCTGAGAGATTTTTTTTTAAACTTCTCCTCCTGTGCACTAGATGTCAATAAAGCTGTTTGTATGTGCAACAACATGCCCTGCTACCATCCACTTAATTTTAACTCAAAAAATTTTTGCTTCACATTGACCTTAATATGTTTGGCAAGTGTATTAATCTGATCAAGGAGATATTAATGAATCGGCATCTGTGCAGAACAGAGCAGCATTGGAATTTGAGGCATCAGCTTGCCTACTTGAAATTCTGTTTTTGTTTTTATATAGGTATGTGCAAATAAAGAAACCAAGGCAGGAGGTGATCTCTCTCTCTCTCACTGGTTCCACCTAAAACAAATTTCTATTTCTGATAAAATATTTACTAGTCCCAGCAGCCCTGACTGAGACTCTTTCTACTGTACTATGCTGGTGTAAAACCCCTGACACTGGCAACACCCCAGGGGAGAACGTTTTTAGCCAGTTTTCTGCCTTCTGACACCAGTCAGAACAATCTGACTTCCATCATTGTGGTGCTTATGAAGAAAAGTGATCGATCTGTGAAGTGGGGAAAGAAAGAAAAGGCAGCACCCAGAAGAGCCAGCTTGATGAGGGGGTAGAGCAGGTGGTCAGGATGGGGCAGCAGTAAAACTAGTTTAGTCCTTCGTGTGCTAGGTAAAGGTAAGATCAAGACCACTTATTGTTGTTAATGACCTCATAGGATTTGTTCTGGAAGGGAAGGACAATGCCTCTGTTATCCTAACCAAATTCCCAAGGAGGTGATGACCTGTGGTCTTCCTAGACCCTAATGATTAATGGGGTCGGCATACCTGTGTGCTGCTTACCTGGTGGCTGAGGCCCACGGAGAGCTGCCCTGGACCTGCAAGGTACTGCTCTCCATTGAGGCTTTAGAACTAGAGGTGGGGGAAGCTTGCAAACTGTCACGCAGGATTACAGCATCGGGTTAGCTGGGCAGGTTTGAAGTTGAGATTCAGCCACACAGCATGGCCAATGGCAAAATTCACAGCTGGCTTTTGGGCTCATGGGACTTCTCAAGCATGTGCTTCTATGGACCATTCATTAGCCTATCTACCCTGGTCATCCTGCTTTTGCATGATCAGTGTCTCCAAACTCTTGGGAAACTAAAGGGAAACCATTGGTTACCCTTGAAATTTTCAGATGTTCATGTTTCTCTGCCTTCACTCAAGACCAGAAAGGGAAAAACATTGGCCAAACAAACAAGCTTCATGAAATACTTTCATATCCAAAGGCAAATTTTTATCCTGTTCAACATAGAAACACGTGACTCGCAACGCCTTGGTTCTCAAAGAAAGTTCTCATGGCCCTGAATTTGGGAATAGTCTCATTTTGTTGTGGATCTACCCAATACTATGATGACTTAAATCAGTTGAAACACTGTTCTATAAAGGTCACAAGAAGCAACAAACCACATCACATTAGCCTTGGGATTTAAAGTGTTTGACATCTTCCTTTCAATCTGAGCCCCAGTTTTGCTGCTCTCAGTCACGGGACTCGTGTCTTTCCTATTAATGGCTGTTGCAAGTAAAAATTAATAGGACTGGACACAAAAGATGGCCTCCGCACTGCTCTCTACTTGTACTACCTCACTGAATGTTAGCAGGAGCTTTTTTTTGTGACTGACTTACTAAGTCCCACTATTTGACGGCAAAATGACCCGTACTTAACGGGCTTCCTGGATGGCTCCAAGTTGCTACATATGGTCACGCTTTAAAAAGAAGGTGCTTCTGCAGAAGGGAGCAGCTGACCTGCCCTCAGATGAGATTCTGTGACATTTTCTCTCAGTTTAAGACTTCATTTTCTTAAAAATCTTGCTCAGGAAGATTTTGCGTCCCTGGGATTGAGATTTGCTAAAAGCAGTGCAAAATGTTGAGGCTCTCATCATCTCCACTGACCTGAACCTTCCTTCTCTGCTGGATGAGAAGAGTCCAAGAAGTTGAAGACAACTAGCTATCTGGCAAATTATCTCCTATGTGATAGCATAGAGCCTTTGACTATCATTTTTGCTGAAGTAATTTATGTGGTAAATTATTTATCCAGGACCTTTAATTGGGCAGCTTTTCAATAGCCCCATCTCTCCATTTGCAAGTCCTGGCCAGAACACTTAGAGCTACATGCCATGCACAGATCGTATTATCAGCAAAATTATGGAAGACAGCTGGACGTGTCTACTGCCTCAAAAAGGTATGTTAATGCCTTCAGCACACGTCAGCTTTGTAGAGATACTTTGAGGGACCTAGACAGGCTGGAGAAATAAACTGACAGGAGCCTCATGATGAAGTTCAACGAGGAGAAGTGCAAAGTCCTGCACCAGGGAGGGAACAATCCCATGCACCAGTATAGGCTGGGGGGTGACCAGCTGAAAGCAGCTCAGCAGTAAAGGGCCTGGGGGTCTTGGTGGACACAAAGTTGAACCTGAGCCAGCAATGTGCCCTTGCGGCAAAGGCGGCTAATGGTATCCTGGGCTGCATTAGACAAAGCATTGCCAACAGGCTGAGGGAGGTCATCCTTCCCCTCTACTCAGCACTGGTGAGGCCACAGTTGGAGTGCTGTGTCCAGTTCTGGGCTACCTAGTCTCCCCAGAGACATGGACGTACTGGAGACAGTCCAACGAAGGGCCACTGAGACAATGACGGGACTGGAGCACGTCTCCTACGGCACAAGGCTGAGAGAAGTGGGACTGTTCAGCCTGGAGAAGAGAAGGCTCAGGGGTGATCTCATCAGTGTGTACGAATACCTGAAGGGAGAGTGTGAAGAAGATGGAGCCAGGCTCTTTTCAGTTGTGCCCAGTGACAGGACAAGAGGCTGTGGGCACAAACATAGGAGCTTCTGTTTGAACATCAGGAAACACTTTTTCACTGTGAGGGTGACCGAGCACTGGCACAGGTCGCCCAGAGAAGTGGTGGAGTCTCCTTCTTTGGAGGTATTCAAAAGCCATCTGGACATGGTCCTTTGCAACCAGCTCCATGTGATCCTGCTTGAGCAGGGGGAGTTGGACTAGATGACCTCCAGAGTCCCTTCCAACCTCAACCAGTCTGTGGCCCTCAGTTGCAGACCTGTGCTTAATCACAATCCAGCAGAGAAGGCCTGGGCATCATCCCAGTCTTTCTGAGTGGTGGTTTCCCCTGGCCAATGGACAAACCGTCATGAAAACTTGTCATTTTACAGCAACTTTAAAGTGGCAGGAAGAACAAGGCCACAGTGTTTCCCCAGGGCTGGGTATGGCCATCCCCGCACCACAGCATGCCCAGCCTCTCCATCTTGCACTGGCAGCGCAAACTGTGTCCTTCAGGAGGGTCCCTGCTCCCCTACTGCCTGTGGGCTGGTTTTGAGGGTTACTGGGAGCTCACTCCTAGCGTTGAACGCATCGGAGGGTTTACTCTCCGGCGCACGATGTGCAGTGCACATCCCGCTCACGGCTCACAGCTCTCCTGGGTTCCCACCCGCTGGCGCTCAGCGCTGGGCTCCCTCTGCGGCACCACATGTGAGATGAATCTCAGGGTCTCGGCCATCGCAGTAGCTGTGACCTATTGAGAGCCACGTGTTTATACAGGTGAGGGACCTGGAGCTCCTCAGGAACCGGCTGCTGTCCTCCCTTCCTTTTGAAATGTCCCATTCAGGGCACCCTTGAACCCTCCATTTCCTCTTTGCTGGCTGAGGCGAAGGCGGCAGCCAGGCTTCCTAGGCTTGCTCTTCTTGACCTTCTGCAGAGAAGCCCATCTGTTTGCCAGGGTTTAGCCTGAGGCGGCTTAGCTAGAGCAGGGTGTGATCTTTTTTTGTCACCCTCATGACCGGTTGTCACTCCCGGGAAGCCTACAGCTTTTCCTAGTAAAAGCAGCATGCGGATAATAATATATTTCCAGCAATATGACACGCTGCATTTTTTTTCCAATAGAAGTTTTAATACTTCAAAATAGGTTCGTTCTTCCTTACACCTCATATAGAAGCATCAGATCTAAAGGGCCTTCCCTGAGGTCCCTGCGCCCATTTGGCACGTTAGGTTTTCCTACAGCTCAAAGTAAGGGCCGCACTTGGCGCTTCCCTCCGCACTGCGTCCCGCATCCCACACCTGAAGACGGCCAGCCCAGGAAGGGCTCCCCGCAGGCCCCCGGCAGGGCTTTGCTGGGGAGGTGCTGCGGCCGTGCCGCTTTGGCTTGACTTCCCAGCGGGGCCGGCTGCAACGCAAACCGGGCCGCTCCTTTGCTGTGGCACGTTTCCGTAACTATGGCCGCAAGTTGCGCCAGGGGAGGTTTAGATTGGATATTAGGAAAAATTTCTTCACTGAGAGGGTGGTCAGGCATTGGAGGAGTCGCCATCTCTGGAAGTGTTCAAGAAACGTGTGGATGTGGCGCTTCAGGACATGGTTTAGGGGACATGGTGGTGCTGGATTAATGGTTGGACTTGATGATCTTGAAGGTCCTTTCCAATCCTAGTGATTCTGTGATTCTGTGATTCTTGGCAAGCCGGCCCGAGAGAAAAACGAGAAGCGCGGAGCCAGCACCCGAAAGGCGCCACTGGGTCGCACCCCGGCCAGACGGACATCTTGCCTTGGCTGGGAGTCAGGACCGCTGCTGCGCTCCTACTCAGTACAAAATTGTTCCCTACCCTGACTGGGATGTAAGGAAAGTGGTTATATTTCAAGGGGGACTACGGTAACGTCTGCTTCTTGCTTTGCTTCCTCCCTTCACAGTTTGCCTTAAAAGCGGAGGGAGTTTGAGACCCAAATCTGAGCCGTTTATGGTAGAGCATCAGGCAAGTCCTAAGTATCCAGGAGGGCAAATTAATATAACCCAGGACTGCGATATTTCTATAAAGCTTTGCCCTGAGAGACCTCTGATTACCTGGGAAAAAAAAATAAATCTCACCTTTTATTTTAAAAAAGACAAAGGAAAAAAGAGATGATAGTATTTCTCATTACGCCACAGGTTGAAAAGAGTAGCCAGGTGTACTTTGAAGAAATAAAATACTGTATTTTTATCGCTGCTATTAATGTTAATGTGTCACTGTCACGAATCTCCTAGAAGTCCGCAGAGGCATGTTACGGGTTCCTAGTCACGATTTTTTGCAGCTGACTTTAGTATTTCTGGGCAATTTTCTCCTGAGTTTTTGAATCTCCTTCTGATTGTCATATACAGACGGAATTCCCCTCTCTTCAAGAACTTTTCATTTGAAATTAGGCTGAGACACGAGCTTCTCTTTCTTTTCTTACCAGAATAACAGTGCTATGAGGAGGGGTTATTTTTAAAATAGCACAACATGAAGTAACTTTATGATAGCTTTTCATCCCTCTCAAGTTCACAGATTATTTAGGTAGGTGTTTATTTTCTAAAAAGCCCGTTCATTCCCAGAAGGGTGTAGCCCAGTGCCTGTATCAAAATATAATGCACCTTCTTTTAATTTCTGTCTATCCAAATTTTTTTAAAAGCCGGCCGAATCATTTGAAAACGGCGATGCCATTTGCAGCGAGCCATTTCAAGGGTTAGAAGAGGGTCTGCTGCACCTTCCCCGCCCGCCCTCCGGTCCTGCCCTACCGCCAGCACCTCAGGCGCCGGCCCTCGTGCCGCGGCCAGCCCACCCTCCTGGAGATTTAGTCGTGATCAGGCACCCCGGCG
>NW_010556144.1:1408-2429 GCF_000687285.1 Phaethon lepturus | reverse complement strand
CGTGGGGCACGGCAGGGAGCACCCCGGACCCGTAGTGTTGGAGCCTCGCTGCACCCCACTCCCCTTTCGTGAGCTGGTAGGAATACGCAGACCTGACCTGAAGGTTGTCACAAATCCGGAGAGGCTTCGGCAAGAACAAAGCTTTGAACTCGGGGCACCGCCAAGATCGCTTAGTGTGGAATTGAGCTTAAATGCCGTTTGATTCGATTTAGGTTGCGGGAATGCTCTTAACACGCACCGCGTTACCATGCTGGGCGTGCCGTAAACGTGAGCCAAAGCGCTTGCTTAGTTCTGAGGTTTCTGTAGAAAGAAAACTAAAGTCGGACGCGGACGAAGGAAGCAGCTTCGCAGGGACAGGACAGCACACGCTGTTCCTCAGGCTTGCTGGCAAAACACCTTCCTCACCATCACCGCGATTCACCGTAGCTTCCCCTGCTGCACTGGGTGCGGGGGGTAAGGACGGATTCCACATCCTTATGAAATGGTATTTCCCAGGATTAAGGGTTCTTTCAGGGGGTTATTTTTATCTCCCCGGTGCAGCAGCACGGGTAGGCAGCTCGCGCCGCTGCTTTGCTGAAGCCATTAATTAACACGCGGCGATGAACCCCCAACCCAGGGCTGAGCCGCCCGGCACAGCACCGACAGCAGCTCTTGTCTGCCAGGCGAATTACCAGGGAAGACATTTCTTCTTCTGGAAGGCAACATGACTCTTCTTGCCACATAACACTGATCGGGTCAGACGGAGCATATTGTATTTTTCATGTGCCAGATCTCTCGCTGCAGTTACTGCTTCGTAATACGCGTCTTGTCAAGTGAGAGCCAAAATCGCCTCTGGTGCAACTCCCACCTGGGGACTGCGGGGAGCAATGCTGTCCCAGATGTAATCCTGCTCAGCGATCAAACATCTCCTAGGGCCAAATTCAAAACAGAAACGAGCCATTCCGATGCCAGGATCCATGCAGCAGCATTCTCTGCTCATGCAGGCTCTGAGCCTCCCAGCCCGAGCGCAGGCAGGGCGGGA
>NW_010556144.1:0-1377 GCF_000687285.1 Phaethon lepturus | reverse complement strand
GGGGGGGGGCCGGCACTGGGGTGGTGGGACGGCTCGGGGGCCGTTCCGTGGGGATCTTCCGAGCAGAGCTGCTTCACCCACCGCCTCATCCCCGTGAAAAGGGTAGATGAGAGCAGTCACCCACCTTGCAGCCGGCGGGCTCTGCGCCTCGCGAGGGCTCCGGGGGCCGGGCACACCAGCCCGGTGTGTGGCTGCATGTCTGACCATGACCCATCTCCGCTCCCCGCAGGCCTGGACTGTGAATTTGGTTGCGATGGAGACCGTGTCCCTGGAGCACCAGATCCAGAGCGTGCAGCGCCACATCGCCTTCCTGAAGAAGGAGCAGATGGAGCTGCTCCACGACCTGCACCTGGAGATCCTCCGCTTGCAGAAGCACTGCTCAGGTGAGCGCTGGCGTGGCCGTGGCGTGCCGGAGCTGCGTGCCCACGGAGCACGTTGGACAGGAAAGCTCCTGCTGCCACGCGGCGGGGCCCGGGGCCGGTCCCACGCGGGAGCTCACTGGCATTCGGCAGGACGCGGAGGAGAGCGTGAAGACGCAGGGGATCCCGCTCCGTGTGGGATGAGGGGACCCCCATCCCCTTCAGCCTCCCACTTGCACCCCTGGCCCAGGTGCCTCCAGGCCCTCCCCAGACCGCACTACGTGGCCACCAAATCTGGTGTGGCTCGACCCCTCTGAAATGGCTCCTCTGCGGATGGGTGCCAGCAGCTTCCTCCAGCTGCAACACTGAAGAACCAGAGTGATTTTTGTTCTGGGCATCAGCTGGCCGGGCGGGTGCGCCGGCAGGAGGCTGTGTTGGTAATCCATCATTAAAACCCTCTCGCTCTGTTTTCACGCCGTGCTCAGGGCACGCTTCTGAACGAGGATTAGCCCCAGTAGCTCAGCACTCTGCCCAGCCGCCTGGTCCTGCATCTTGCAGCAGTTTGGCTGCAGTACTCGCTACCCTGAGGGATTCACTGGTGCAAGGAGAGGGAAAAACCCAGCGCTGGCCAGCCAGATGGCCCTGCCTTTTCCTCCCGTGGTCTGTGCCCACAAAGGTGCTTTGATTGCGAAAATGTGAAAGTAGTTCCTCATTTCTCCCAGGTGCCAGTGGGCCAAGGGGAGGACGAGGGTCGAGTGCTGTCGATAACGGGGTGTATGAGGCCGCTTTCAGAATGGGAGGAAGTGGGATCTTGTTTATGTTTTGTTACTCTTCATTCTCTTGCACACAGAGAGGCAAAATCCGTTCCCTTCCTGCCAGCCCAGCCCAGCGCAGCCCGGCGCTAGCGCCGGCGTTGGTAACCCCTCGCCGAGCTTTGCCGCTGCGGTGCTGAGGGAGCACTAATGCCGGCAGCATCAGCACATCTATTCCCCCGCCCCGGGTTGCTCCCTGCTCGGGA
>NW_010556143.1:48056-49273 GCF_000687285.1 Phaethon lepturus | reverse complement strand
CACCCAACTTGGTGTCATCTGCAAACTTACAAAAAATATCCGCCAAGCTTTCTCACAGGTCTGCTAGTCTGGGCAAATAGAAGCCAATACACAACTGGCCAGCTATTCGTTGTCTCTTCTTGTGGAGAAGGGGCTGAGTTATCACTGCCTTTCCCCCAGTTACAGTGTTCTGTTGAATCTCTGTTTCGTATCCAGTCAGCAACTATCACCCGACCTGGAGGAACCGCCTGTGTTTCTAACCACTGCTCCCTTGCCAGCACTGGTTGAAATGGGCCAACAAGTTACAAATGAGTTGAGGAAGGCTGAGATTGCCAGCCAGACAGCATGACTGCATGAGCTTTGTTTCCTTTGAGAAATCAGACTGTAAACATCAGAGGGAGAGTACCAGAGAGGGATAGGAACTATTTAGGCTAAAGAGAAACTTTGGCTTGCAAACAAAGAATTTAAACTGACTGTGAATTATTTGAAGCTGGAATCTAGAGGGAAATTTCGAACTATCAGAGCAGGGAGGCTCTGTAACTGCCTCCCAAGGGAACAGAGCTACAACAAGAAAATGGCAAACTGTTATCATGGCACTTGATGAAATTAGATGCTGCTGCTGCCTGTGATAGAGACAGCACGAACACCGTGACTCACTAGGAAGGTCTCTGTGTTCCTGAATGTGTATGTACATCTTGTGTGGAGGGTAGAGGTGTGGTAGGGATGTACATACGTGAACTTCAGTTGTGCTGCTCATTAAATGAAAAATCAAGCCTGCTCATGCTGTCATTCAGGAAAGGGAATATTTTAGTCTGTGGTAGAAACAGGACTGCTTTCTGTTCACACTCAGTAAACATCCCAGCCTGACAGGCTCCCTCATAACCCTTGCACTGACCTGCCGGTCTGAAATGAGTACATTGTCTCCTGATCGGATGCTGGTTTGCCCAGGTATGCTGGTCAGGGCCTAGAAGTTAGTATTTTGATCAGGACCAAGCTGAGGTTCCTCAACATTTGTCACATCTACATGAAATTAAACCACAGTGGAAAAATTAAACCTTACAGGCACTGCTGGGTTTATGCCACAAAACCACATTGCCCAAGGATAAAAATGGCTTCTATCTGAAGCCCTGGAAGTCTTACAGACCTTACCCCCACTCTGTCCTCCTCAGCAGTAATCCAGAAGTGAAATCCAGGGCAGACTGTGTGCTGATGTACACACAGTACAGCCTTACTGACTC
>NW_010556143.1:26034-48025 GCF_000687285.1 Phaethon lepturus | reverse complement strand
AGGAATCAGACACTGTGCTCCGATACCTTCTGTGCTGTTTGAATGGTGCTTGTCAAAGCACCAAGAAATGCAGGGCATTTATGGGTAGCCTGTTAGGAAACCAAGCGTTGAAGGTATTTTTCTCAGAGTTCATTTAGATGAGGCATATATCGATCTGCACTCAGCAAGGTGAACTCCAACTGCCTTCTTACAGATAGTGGCCCAACTGGCAATCTAAACACAAAGGGGCTATGATCCGAGGGCAACATCTGCACTAGATCAGAGGGGATGTTTTGGGTTGCCCTGCTAATATAAGACAACATGACAGGCTGGCAATACCTGTGAATCTCCCAGTTAGACATATGCCTCCCTATGGCTGTTCACAGAAAGTGAATTTGGATTTCAAAGTCTCCATGCACAACAGTCTCCGGTCCAGGGACCTGAAGCAGACTCTCCTCTGTGAGTACTGCACCACTGTGTTCAAGGTGAACAAAAATTTGTAGAAACACTGAGTGGAAGGCAAAGGAATGCAAGAGAGAATTTAGTTCAGTTATGCCTCACTGCTAAACACAACATCAATGATTGAAAAGTGCTTACAAAAGAGAAAGAGTTATGCTCCGTTGCTGCCCGGAATCATTCAATTCAGCTGCTTTTCACAACAAGAGGGAAAGCCCCTAACTTATCAGCCTCAGAGCAGAGAATCCATAAACAGCTTCCCCCCTGTGGCTTACTACTCTGGTACACACTAAAACAAAGATGCTTAAAGAACAAAAATTATGATGCTGATAAAATTACAGGCTCTGAATATGTTTTCCAAGAAGCTGATGATTTATGTTCTTCCTGCCTTGCAATTATGGCCTCTGAGAAGTTCTACCACAAACACTGTGGCTAAAGCACTTAAAGATACTATAGCTTGGTTTCACTTGCCATTTGAACATGCTGTGGAGCTGCGATATTGGGAAAAGCTACCAGACTCCTAACAACTTCCCAAAGAGGGCAGGTTCTTTGTACTCACCACAGCATCACAGTGATTTGACACAGCTACATCCCAGGAACTAAGATTTTATTTCAGTGTTTGGTTGCCTGGTTAACACAGGGATTGAGACAAGAATTGGTCTTGCATAGGAAGCAAGGTTAAGGTTAAAACCTGATTAGAATCAAGAGGCCATTCTAAGTGCTTCCAAATCTGTATGCTGCCAAGGACAGAAGATATTACAGTTTTCATGCTCCTGGCAGAGGCTACAGGTAGAGGAAAGGGAGGAGGAAGGGTATTTGGCCTAGCAAAGCCGTTGAAGAGAAAGACTGTGCCTCAGACTTTCCACATCTGCAAACAGAGCTTGCAATCATGTTCAGCCTTTGCACTCCTAATATTACTGGCTACACACACTAGTGAAGCTGCCAGCCTACAAGTTAGCAAGATTCAAAACAAAAAGGCTGCACTGGAGACATAGCACAGGCAAAGTAATGCACCATCCTTATCTTGCTCTTAGCAAAGGTTGAACAGGACCGGTTCATTTATGACTTTTAAAAATGTACCCAGTGGCAGACACTGAGCACTAATATTTCAGCCTGAACAGTTAAACTGTGAAACAATTACAAACAACTGAAAATAGGTACTTTCAATGGGAAGTATCAGTAAAATAGAAGAGATGCCTTGCAATCAGCCATGTCTTTAACACTGGCATAGGACAACAATGGATGATTCACAAGCTTTCTACCTATTTGCAGATCACTGTATTCATCTAATTAATAAGGTGGCCACACTGAACTAGGCATGTCCCTATCAATAAAGGGAGAAAGGCCCACAGAGAAACACTGAGAGGTTTTGTGTTGAGAAAAATAAAGCGAAATGACCGCTTTCCATGGCAAAGAGTTCACAGTCAAGAGACAACAGCTGAATTTAACAGACAACTCATGGAAATACAAGATCCATGTCAGATGAACTGTAACACATGTTCTATAATCATATTCCTCACTAAATCGGGGGAACTGATCAAAAGAATGGTAAAAGATATTGAAGGAGATTCACACACACAAAATAAAAAAGATCCTAGGAGCTCAATTAATGCAGCTAAAACACAGGATTCTTATTTTAGTACTCCCTTAAACAAAAAAACCAACCAAACAGATGTGCCTAAACTACAGAGTTTGATACTTAAATTTTTGAGGCAACAGCCCCTACTCAGGGAAGGAGTCATAATAGCTTCAAATATCAAGCGCTGAGCATCAAGTATCACAGTTTTCAAATCAGATTCCTGATCCTTAAGAAGGGATGAATTTTGAGTCACTGTCTGGATTTTCTTTACTCCAGCATAATGGAGAAAATTAGGTTGTTTAGATCAAGTTCAAAAAAGTATCTTGTGTTTATCTATTCATGCAAGATGCCCTTCCCAAAGCTCACCAGGTATGTCCCTTAGCATCTCTTTTTATTGTTCAAATCCAAATTTCCAACATAAAACCTGAAGTTTTTAGACTTTCCTTTCTTGTCCTTTCCCATCAAGCAAAATAAACTCTTTTTCTCACCTTTCCGTGCGGGACAGAACACTATTATATGACTACACAGCTCTGATCCAGATTATGCATTGCTTGAACATTTTTCCCAAAAGAACAACCTTCCCCATTTTATTGCCAAAATTTAGACTAGTTAGAGCTCAGCTGAGAATGCCTCCTCTGCTGAACTTGCTGCTGGGATGACTCAGGCTTTCACAGGAATTTATGTCCTGGTAATTTCAATCTACTCCAGAAAAAAATACAGCTTTTCCCCTTGCCATTAGTATGGTATGTCACGGCTGGGATTTGTCTCCTCTAACAGTTGCCAGCTAAGCGTCAGAACTGGTCGCTTAAGCTGCCACTGTAGTGGGTGGGAAGATTGCGAATCCTCCAGAAAGTGCTATCTTCAACTCTAGCTGGACAGATCGAACACACCCCATCCGACTGGCAGAAATCTGTGGTTCACACTTTGTCCTCAGGTTGAGGCACAGCAGTGATGTTATCTGTCCCAGCCACATAGAAAGTGAATGTCAGGTCTGGACAGAAAGGCCCAATTCCCTGCTTATTTCTACCAACCAAACACCTTTCCCCAAAGAAACTTTCTGAAACTTGCTAGAGCCTGGCAACGATTGCTTCATTTTTCTAAAATATGAATCAGGAAGAAGGATCTTGCTTTTTATCCATAATAATTCAAGGCTTAACTGTACAGACTGTACTCAGGCAAGCCTTCCATTAAATAAGTCCAAAATGTTATTTCTGTACAATCTGCAATGATCAGCCACAATTCTAAATTTCAAAAATGTGAAAATTATGGTTTTGAGCCATGACAGAGTTTTGAAGTTGTGCCTGAAACTCCTAGTTTCTGTTTGCATTTACAGATCTGCAATTAACAAGGGATGAATTAGTTTCTACTTTTCAGTCCAGAACAAATCACTTCAAATGTCTTATAAATCTACAAAACTGGGAATGAAACAAAAGCAGACTGTCAGAGATGAATTTATCTTACTGTTGACTTGGTAAATGCACAAACTTATTCCAATGAATGCAGCTAACAGTGTGGAAACAATTGCCTTCCAGTCTCTCATTAGCTAAGTACTTTAACAACAGCCATGTTACAACATCAATCCACCCTGAACAACTGCCTCCTGTGGCTCTGGTTTGGGAAAGCACCAAAGCTTGAACCTTATAGCTTAGTTATGTTCATCGCTGTCTGGCGCAGGGACATTCTCAACATGTTGGCTCGCTCACATCGCTGATCACAATGGATTGGAGGAAAAGCACATGATGTGCCAGGAGGAGATAGGCGACAGAATGGGACCCAGTAACAACTCAGATTGCACTTTTTGTTAAGCCAATATTCTCCACTACCTTTTAGGACACTCCTCATAAACCGGAGCAACAATAGCATATAATCTAGATCTTCAGATTAATTTCTGGGCTGTCATCACTGTTTGTAACATGGTGCAAAGACATGTGAAACAGGACAAAGAGGAGTTTTAAGATGCTGTCTCAAGGGGAACTTGCTCATACTCTTTTGACCTGCTGTTCTCCCAGGAGGTGCTCAGCTCTTGGTGGGCCACCAGACCTGTCTGTCTCTGCACTGACTTTGCATCCTGGCAGGCTGTAGCTAAGGCAGGGAACACTTCACTAAATTGTGATGATGGAGGGGGGTATGGGAGTGTGCTATGGGGGATTCTCTCCTGCCATCCAAACCTATTTTGAAGCTAACAAAAAATTGTGCAAATACAACAACAGATATCCATCCCAGCCTCCTCCTCTGCCCAGCTCTGAGATGTCTTATCCTTCCCTGGACCATTCTCTTTCCTCAGTTAATGCAGATGCCTATTCTCCTTGCCAGGATTTTTGTGGTTTCTAGACAGGTTTCCGACCCATGACAAAATGAACTTTGTTTTCTAGTTTAGGGAAGATGGTGTTAACCTTCCTGAAAATCTTCAAGGAACACTTCATTCTTCAACATGGCTTAGGTATTTCATTTTTCTATGTGTCATCTTACTTCTTACAAGGTGCCTGGCTGTAAGTGGTACTTTAAAGCTTATGCATGCCATTTTAGTCTGTGCAGCTCCATTCACTTTGATGAAGTTATGCCGATTCACATCCACTGAAGTTCTTGCCCAAGGCTGAGTTTTGACATATACATTTTAAGATTAAATTAAAAGATCTCTAGGTTGGCTTTATCCTTGGTTGCTGGCCTATGATGCTTTATAAATACTCTGATTGGTCAGTAATAAACAGATTCAATTTTTTGGTGCACTTTTGTACTCCAATATGGTACAAACCACATCCATAGACAGAATTTCAAGAAGAAAAAAAATTCAAACAGAAAAGAAAAACCCCATTCTTGGCATCTGAAACAGATTTCCAACCCCTTCCCCCAGTTCTCCCATGCTTCCCTTGGGCTGTCTGAGAAATAACAGATGCAAATGGGTTACTTTTGAAAGCACAGCATTTCCTCCACAGCTGATGCAGTGTGAAAATCCATCTGAAGCCCAGCAGACATACCCATGAGCAAGTCGCCTCTGAGTTTTGCCAAGAATGATACATTTCACCATATTCTACTATAAAGAGAAAACCAGACAACCACCTACTGGCTGCATCACAGAGCAGAGAAGCCCTCATTTCTCCAGACTGCCAATTAAACACATCTCAAGCCATCTATTCCTAGTAGGAGCTTTACGCAGTGCAAGGTTAGCTTCCTTCTTCCCCTAGAAGCATGCTCTTTTTTTTTTTCCCCTCTGTCAGGTGGAGCGATTTCTCTCCTTTTCTTTGTTTCTGTGGCTGGCAAGGCAGAGCTGAAGTAAAATCAGTCTGCTGTCTGATGAGTTTTTGATGAAATTCAAGGCTGAAGCACTGCATGTCTTCATTTATTTAGCATTCAGACATCCCCTGCTTCTTCATTTCTACACCTCAGCCTCTGGCAGATTTCAGAGCGTGGCTGCTTTCTCTAGGACAGCTGTATGCTAAGAAAAGGCCTTGTGCTAGGTTAAGATATGCCTCTGGTAAAAGGATAGTCTGTCTCCAAATGACACTTTTGGGCTGCATATTTGTATTCCTTTAGTGATTTGCATGTCATGTTTATGTACTTAACTTGCCTAGATATATGCCGGCTTTTTGTCTGCTTGTTTTTCCTGTGGTTATTGCTATCAGCACTTCCAGTTCAGGTTGTAAAACTTGAGCAGGTTTCTATTTGTTTCCTGTATCATCACTAAAAGCAGATAGCAGATAACAGCTCATTTCAGCCAGTGCAATATCTACCACCAGACATTAAAGAAGGGAGCAGACACAAGGAAATGAAATTAGCTTTCATGTCTTCCTCTCACAGACCCTATAAAATTCAACTGCCAAAATTGAAAAGAATTAATCCTAAAACCTCTTGTCTGGACTGAGCAACTATGGCATGAAGGAGACATAAAGGAAAAACTCAGCGAGTCTCTCCTTGCCCAGGCCACAGCTCAGTGGCCACATACCACTGGGAATTAAAAAATCCTTTAGCTTCAGTGACATTACGTCCACCCAGCAGATTTCCCCTGTGATCCCTGAAAGAGTGAAATGCCAACTGCTGCGCCATTCTTCACTATCCAGCAAAGACTCTGTGCAACTCTGTAGAACTGCTAAGGCAATGTAGCTGTCTAGGCATGGTATGTACAAAGAAATACAATTTGCTGTGGCCCCTTGGTCTTGTACGGTTGTTACAGTCCACAGAGAGTAACAGGGAGGAGGAGGAGGATAGGCTAACGTGGTGCTGGGTTTCAAGCCCCCTGTCCAGTAGCTGGGCTTGTTACGATGAACGCTAATCCAGATGCATGCTCTGAACTTGTATTCCAAGCCTCCTGGAGCGCCTGCGCACCCTGACCATCATGCTACGCAAGATGTCAAATGGGAGTTGAAGTCCCATACAAAATAATTACAGACACTTGTCAAAACAAAGGCGGAAGAACCTTTGCTGAAGCATTATCTTCTTGACTTTATCTGAGTAACTGGCTACTGTCCAAATCTTGGAAAGCACAGAAGGTGTTAATTTACCATGAAGATAGGATCAGGCCCTAAGAGATACCTTAATGTTTAATATATGCAACTGTTTTTTGTCTCTAGAAGACCTGCAGTAGACATAGGGTTGCAATGCTAAGTTTTGATACAATTTGTTATTTTTTTCTGAGACAGCATTAGGCAGTCCTCACTGTTCTGTATGTTCCACTCTGTATTCCAAAACTCAGATATATATAGAAGTATCTGATCTGGAAACACTGTGCAACCCAGCTTTCTGGAATGTTTTGTTTTCAGGACAGCTGAATTGGGGAGCATGTTATTCACCCTGATGTCCTGTCCCTGGAGGGAGTTGAGAAGTGAACCTTTCATATAGCACTCATATTGCCACTGCTGTAACTTGGTAATCTCAGGAAAGTAAAAGGGAGCTGGGGGCACTGGGTATTTTCATCATGGGGTTGTGTCCAGAATCAATATGAAAGGCACAGGTACTTTAAAAAAAAAAAAAAAGAAGAAAAAAATTCAGCATAATTGTTTATACCCACAAGACTTGAGTTATACATATTTTTAGCATAAATGTTGGTAAGCTATATTCTTTTTCTTCATTCAGCATCTTTGTTTCTAAACAAAATAGGGTTTCTAGGCTAGAACAACAGTTCTTACAAACTTTGTCTTCCAAATAGAAAGACAAACAAATTGCCTGGACATCGTTTTGGCTTTTAATGCCATCTGTGTTACCATTTCTGCATTGCCCAAAAATGAGAGAAGACTATTCTAGCTCTGGCCATAGCTCTGCTTGGTAGCACATCAAGCAGAGACTCTTCAGAGGAAGGTATAAACACCATACCTCAGGAAGATTTATGGTACTTCCTATCTGACCTTTCCTCAGTCTCCAAAAGCTTCTGCTTAACTTAAAAGCCTACATGTTTATTGTCCTTTCCAAAGTTTGGTAAGTTATGTCTGTAGTAACAGGGCATTTTGCTACCCCCTCCCGCCCCATGTTCAGTGTTTAGCCGAAAGCAATCCTCATGACAATGTGCTTCATTGCGTTACTCTGCAAGGTATGACACTATCTCTTTTTTTCAGCTTTTAATTGTATCAACACGTCCCTGAATTCTTGTTCTTTCAGACAGTGTGAACAGAAAATCCTGATCTGCTTTCTTACACATTCACCTTTTCTTATTTTATATACCATTCTCCAGTTTAGACAATATAAGCCCTATTCCTGCTTATTCAAACCCTGCAGCAACAAAAACAGTTAAGTCTAATATCTGTCCCCTCCCATCATCTTTAACTTGGTGTGGATTTAACAGGTTGGAGGCTGCAACCCACATTAACATCACCCAACACAATGCACATGTCACATAAAATGACACAGGAAAAGGCCAGGCTGCTGTGTGATCCTGCTAACATCTATCTAGGCTGAATTTGAACTTGCTTGAATTAAAACAGATCTCTCTCATTTGCTGGTATTGATGAAGACTAAGCAGCAACTGCTGAGGCTCAGGCTGAAACGTATCTATGGCATGGAGTGCAAACTCTAGTTTAAAATTTTTCAACTGATCTCAGTGAGGCACTGTTAGTTTTCAGGTGACAAAATACTCTTCTGAAGATTTCCCTGGCCCCTGCCATTTAACATCACTTAAACAACCAATGTATATGGACAATAGAAGCAGCATTTGTAAGGCAACTCAAAATGGCTCCCATCCCATACCTATCCCAAAGGTGCATACATAAGACTAAATCACATATGGATGAACATAAAGAGTGGGATCCTTACCTGTCCCCCTTTGGGCTGGTATTTGATGTTATCTGTGGATCCAATTTTGGACCTGACGTTCTTGAGGTCAGGTAGAGGCTGATTAATAACTCGTAGCTGCTTTGGAGTGGCTGGAGATTTAGGAGGAGTGCGAATTATGGCAACTTTTTTCTCAGTAGGTACCAGTATGGCAGATTTGGGGGTCCCAGGAGTATGCGGGGTTCTGGAGTAGCTGGGTGTCCCTGGAGTGCCTGGGGTACGGGAGGCGTAGCTTGGTGGCGTCCCTGGAGTGATGGCAGTGGAGCCAGGAGTAGTGGGGGTAGAAGTTCCACTTTTTCCTGTTCTGCTACGGATTGGCTCTGATCCTACATGCAAGAAGAAAATCTCAGCATTAGACCCACAGAAATACAGCTCTTCTTCCATCTGTACCTCCCAAGACCACATCCTTGCGTGCCAAGCGAAATTCAGCTCTAAGATGGCTGTGCTAGTGCTGGAACAGCTGTAAGTCTGTCTCAGTGTCTTATTTTGCTCATCAACCTGTCAGGAGTTACCTTGTCATACGTGGCTGAGCTGAAAGGACCAGAAGCAGCTTTGGAATCTAACCTTTGGGACTCGAGCTGACAACCTGACTAGCCAGTAAGAATGTCACCAATTGTCACCAATTTCAATGAATTTGGGCATTAAACTAGAGAGGGGAAAAATTCTGATTGTAATCCTGAAACTAAAGAACTCTGAGTGCCTGGCTGCTGCTGGTCACATACCACTGCTGGTAATTTGGTGTCTGCAGCTGAACCCTGGCTGAGCATCCAGCTGATGAACAAGTCACAGCTCTGTTGTATGGATGGGCAGACGTCCCTCATGTTCAATTGCTATTTTTCATTAGTGCAGTAAAAGAAAGCAATTACAGAAGGCAACCTTGATTAGAAGTCACATTCTAGTTACATCTGCACACAAGTTAAAAATAAACAAATACTGTAACATTCTATAGCGGCTCCATTCAGTCTTTAGGGTATTGCCAGTCAGTCCTTTTCGCTGAGCACAAGAATCAGTTTAGTAGTGGCATTGTGCTTTCTGCAGCCAGCTCTGCTGGTGACTCTCAAACACAAATGAACAGAAGCAGAGATACCTCCATATGCTGCTTAAAGCAAAGCTTTGCTGAGAATACTCAGGGAGAGGAAGACCAAACCAACCCCCAAAGCCTGAGAACCCCAATGCTGGTGCATACATGTTTTCACCTTTAAAATGTTCAGGAATTATAAATCCAATGGGCCTCTCTAGAGCATCCAGTGTGACTAATCAAAATCTTATTTAAACTATTTGTTAATAATTCTGTTTGTTTAATGGTGGTGGACCAAATGCAATGCACTGCTGTCCCTGGGGTCCAGGAGAAACTCTTTGCTCTACGTGACTCATTAGATAGACTGAACATACTCCAGTCTCACCTCCAGTTTCCCTGAATGGTTTCTTTCTTTCCAAACCAACCCTAAACCAGAACCTTCTCACTATACCGAGACAGAAAGAGATTTTTTTTTTTCCCCAGCTTCCTGCAGCTTTGGTATATTTATTTTTCATTCCTCAGCCCTTCACCACATTAGCAAATGCTCAATGGCCTCTCACTCCTAGTCAGCAGAATGGGCTGCTGTGCCAGTTGGGGGTCACTCTGCTTACAAAGGGTCTCTGTTTTACCCTTGGAGCATCACCCAAGAATTTCAAAGGACGTTTTTTGTAGAATTTAATCATGTACTTCCTTTAAGCTGTCTTAAAAGGGGCTGAGATTG
The DNA here is from genome assembly GCF_000687285.1 of Phaethon lepturus. Taxonomy (NCBI): domain Eukaryota; kingdom Metazoa; phylum Chordata; class Aves; order Phaethontiformes; family Phaethontidae; genus Phaethon; species Phaethon lepturus. The sequence continues at coordinate 38,017 of NW_010556143.1, read as the reverse complement.
GTTTCTAAAGACAGAAACCAGAGGAAGTCCTATCGGAAAGCAGGGAGACACATCCAGGTTCTGAGGCCTGGGCTGAATGCAAATCTATCTAAAAGTTCTGGGGGTATTTGGTAAAATTACCTTTGTCCTGTGATTCCTTTTGGCCTGTGATTTGATAACATTGGGCCTCATAAAAAGACCTTGTTGGTTTACTATCCTAACTTCCCCCAGTGAGTCACTCCACTAGCTAACATCTCAATTCTCAGCAGAGTTTTTACCCTAGGATTAGAGCACAGGTAGATCATTACTGTGAAACAGCAAGTTAATGACTCTAATATTAGGTCCACTTTTCTGAGATCCATCAGAACATAGATTACCTGCTTCAGGTTTGTCTCATTTTTCTTGTTGCTGTTTGTAAATGCCCTGTGTTAAATATCTTATCCAGCTCCATGCTCCCTGCAAAGGCATTTTCTAATATTAGCAATCAGTCTGAACAGCAGTCCTAGCTCTGGGCATTGCAGACTATAGAAAGGGTGCATCCTGTCCCTGGTTTCACGCCCTTGCTGCTCAGCACTTGGTATCTGAACAAAAAGAGTCTGATTTCCAACACAGACCTACTCGTCTGTGTAAAATGTAGGGACACATGATGCTATGGCAACGTGACAAATCTAACAAGGATGGGAGCCATTCACAACAGCAGGAGAGGGTTAATATGCAAAACACATACGTGTGGTCCGTCGTACTGAAGAGGAAAGGGAAGCTGTGAGGGAGAGAGAGTTCTCCTCTCTGTCTCGGTCTCCTGATACACCTCTTCGAGGAGGAAGGATAGAGGAAGGTCTTGGTAGAGAAGAACGCTTTTCGGGACTCTTGCTTACTCCATCCTAATAGTACCCAAAAAAAAAGAGTAAGGTTTAGTTTTCAAAACTCACTCTCTGGGCTGTGATTTCTCTCAACCTACGGACAAAGGGGAAACCTCATCCTATGGGCCCAGTTTGCTACTCACACAGGAAGCTGTGGGGATCCAGCCACCTCCCATGCTCTGCTTCGCTCCCTGGTGCTTCTTTACTGCATCAAAACACCCAAGAGTCATCTTCTGAGCTAGTTAAGACAGCTACGCATACTCTTGGATCTAAACATGGATGGATTCCACATTTGGTTCTTAATAAGAAACAAGTTTTTCTTTAGTGCAAGTTGAAAGTAAAAAAATTCTCTGGAGCTCAGGTGTGAAACCCTTATGTAAATTTACCTGCAAAGTAACTGCAGTACTGGTGTCCAGAATACACCCCGCACTATACTGTTAGGTGACATGTGACTTTTGCATTTTCAAACACTAACTTGGAATTTTTTTATGGAGAAAAATTTTTAGCTACAGCTTAATTTTTGAGTGCAGGACTATTAATCCCGGTGTCTTCTCTTATTTCCCTCCATACTCATCTTTTTACTTTCTGAGATCAGCAGATCCTTCTTTTACCAGGGTTAGAGCAATGGACATGTATTTTAGAATATTCTTTGAACTTAAGGCTCATTGCAGGGTGCTTGGACTAGATGACCTTTAAAGGTCGCTTCCAACCCAAACTATTCTATGATTCTATGATTAAGGGATGGGCAGCCAAAGACAGTCTTGCATAAGCAGACAGTCCTCCCAAAGGCAAATATGATGATGGTTCCAACCAGTGAAAGACACACCAAGCATAGCGTTACAGAGAAAATGGAAGTAACAGTGGAAACAGTTTTTACATGGGGATAGTCATCAACTCAGCATCAAGTAGATTTGAAACACAAGTGAAATGTAAACATGGGGCAGCTAGGACGGACTGCCAAAACCCTCTTTAAATTTATACTGCAACTTCTGTAACATGGTCCCATGCACAGACCAGATTAGGCTACTACGGTGTTTCGCTTCTGCCCTTATTTCTGGTAATTAGAACTGTACCCTTCTACACTGGGGAATGAATTTGTTTTCAGAGAATATTAACTGGTTGAAAATTATATTTTTTTTTACACTGGGAAGGCAAATTAGTACTGCTGTTCTTTGCCACTTACCCATGTGCAAATGGGTGCAACTTCTTAGCATCAACAGAAACAGATATGTCCTTCTAGTTATAACTTATTTCACTTATGTTTCCTCTGGAGAATCTCCTTTTGGTTTTATCCATTTGGTAGCATGGATAAAACCAAAATCTTGTAGCCTGATAATCAGTTTTCCTGCCACTGGATGTAAGTAATCCCATATAAGCTTCACAGAGAATTCCTCAAATTCAGTGGGGTGAGAATGTGATCCATGGAATTCACCTACGCATCTCCAAGCTAACTCTCTACCAACTCTGCTACCTTACCTTAGCATCTGATTTTGAGTAGGGCAAGCAGTCTCTTGGGCCTGCTGAGGAGGGCCGTACATAATAACTGTCTGTATCGAGAAAAGTGGCCTTTTTAGTAGTTAATGAGCAAGCTGAGCTGGGTCTTGGAGGAAGCAATGACTTTGCTCTAGACTTTGAGGCAGGAATCTTTGACAAAGAGGCAGTCTAGTCATGAGAAAACAAACAAAAGAAAACACAACATGACGCTGGACAAAAGGAAAACACATGCAACATGGACCAAAAAAAAAAAAAAAAAAAAAAAGGCCAAGCTATGAATTAATACTTTTCCTGTGTCTGGTAATGATGTCTATGCAGTTCTGATGTGCATGAACGTTTTAGTTCTGTGTTGTTTGGCTGAAACCATCTGGGTCTGGACAGAGTTACTGATTCTAGGAAGTGTCTTTTTCTGCAGATGCTATTTTTGCCTTGTGTTAATAGGACAAAACTGGTGCCAGGTACAGCATTTCACTGGTACAACTGCTGGTTGGCTGCATTAGAAGCAAGTGCAAAACTATAGGAGCACCAAGAGATCCTGGTCCTTTAAAATTAAGTTGTGCATTTGAAATATAACTCTCCACACTACAGTCAAGAATAAAACAGTGGGAACTGTAAAAGCAAAGTTACACCAGTATTCCCACAATGGCAGAATGACATGACAGCATTGCTTCCTGTGCCACTCTGTACAGACAAAATCCCTAATGCACCCCAAACCCTGCATTCTGTGCATTTGATGTCACTCTATAGAGTGACAATGTGGAGTCCTGGGATGAGGAAACCCGAATGTGGCTGAAGGGCTGACGTGACACGTCGTCGTGATCAGATACTCATCTGATTCTGAATAATGATAATACCCCACTGAAAGAACAATTCAACATCAATAGGACAGACTGAATATTCTTTGCTGACACTTAGGAGCACCTAACTGCTTTGCAAAAAGGAATTTCCTTGAAAAAGAATAGGGCTCATTGCTTAAGCAATCATTTTTTTTTCACCCACAGGTATAACTAATACTACAAAGAAAAATTGCAAGACTGTTATCTTGGCAATGTAGTCCTGATTCCCTCTGCATTCATACAAGGATGAAGTTACACACAGGACCAATCCCAGTGGGCCTGTAATTATGGGATTTGGTAAAGAACTTTAGTCACGAAAAATCTGGCATGTCATAAAAGTCAGTCACCTAGACTTTCTCAAAGTTCAGAAAAGGTGTCTGAGTTACTCCTTAAGTTGTCTTTGTTAGAAAATGAGAAAAGAATGGGTTGTCAACTTTCTGCCGACAGGCATCTGGCTTAGGCTACATACCCAGCCTACAGCAAACTCAGGCTGGTGTGCTGAATGTCATCCATGACATCATCAACATGGTTAAGAGTCGCAGAACTGTGTAACAAACATTTCCAGTCCTACAACACAGCTGAGAAGGCTTCTACTGGATATCATCATCCATATCAAGTAGCTCTACTGAGCAAGGCAAGAAATTAGTTCAAAGGATTGACTGTCTCTACTCTCAAGAATATATTCCTAGAATGAGTTTTGCAACATATTTACATTTCTTTCTTTTAATACTTATTTCACTGTCTGAGAATAGACCGAACAAAACCAGTGAATAATTATTTTAAACAGAAACTGAACAATATGTGTTTCTGTCACATCAAAGGCTTCTCCAGACTTTGACTGGTTTGTCATAGTTCAATTTATGGGTCCCATCCACTTGTGAAACTTTGGGCCAAATCCACTAAGGTGTTTATTATTGCTGAAACTCTGTGGAAGCAGAATGTCTATGTTGGGTGGCTCCGAGAAGCAGACATTTTGCTAACACCCTTCACACAGTTTTCTGAACTTGAAATATAACTAAGCACACACAGTTTGAGGCCCAAATATTCGTTCAGTGGTTTTCACGTTTTTCAACTTGCTGGTCATGCAACATGTTGAACTTGATTGTCTTAAAGGTCTTTTCCAACCTTAATTTGTGACGTCACGATGTTTCTCCTAACGAGACTGGAAAACTCTTACAGATTAAGATTCTAGGCACAATGTAGAGACCTTGTCCTTTTCACTCGTGTTGCACACAGTGTCCTCTGTGAATATGTGCATCTAATGGGGATGCTAAAGATGGACAAAACTGAGATGTTTCAGCGGAACTCAGATTACCAGTCTAGATCCCCTCAGTGTTATTTAGGGAGCAAGGCACTTTTTAGCATCAGCAGTAACAGCAAAATCTGGCCCAACCAGATTTCAGTGACATGCTCAAGGCTGGCAGAGCAAGCAAAGAAACCAAAGGCCTCAATTGCTGCCTGTGCTTTACCCAGAAAACTGTTCTTATTCTCTGTTAGCAATACACTGCTTTTGATCTCTGTTATAATTCACGTTGCTGAAGTACCAGCTGTCCACAAGACAAAGATCTAGGTAACACTGACGGAGACTCAGAGATTGCTGAAGTTGGGATGCAGAAACCTCACTTTATTTCAGGGGTGTTACTAACACATGACCAATGTTCTCAGCATCTTGCTACCACAGGTACACAGCTCCTTCCAGCAGATGGAACTGCTTAGCCTTTCCTGAGCTTGTTCTGCAAAGCAGTAAATAAACTGTAATTTGAAGATGGGTAACAAAACTGACCGAGTTGGATGATCTAACATTACCAGTAGAGAGGAAAAGGCTCCACCTCAAGGACATACAAGCTGAAAATCAGGAAGAAACACAACAACAAAAATGCAGAAGTGCATTTATAGGCACAGAAGAGAAAATGTCCAAGAGATGCATGAGTGTGGCAATCAGAGAAATGAGGCAACAGGGAGAGAAAGTAAGCAGGGGAGAGACTTCTGATCTTCACCATAACATAAGGGACAGGAATAAGAAAGATATATAGAAAGCAGATAATTTCAGAGAATGATTCAGCAGTGCTTGTACTTAAGAGCACTCCATGAACACAGATGACTGAAAATGGACTGGTATTGACTTCTTTTGTGTAAATATTGATCATCCCCAAAGAAAAGACAGTAATAAACGATACTGTTGACTCAGACCAGAAACCTGTCCAGATATTTCTTACTGTACTAGTAAAGAAGCTCTACCAGTTTCACAGTTACAAGCTGAAATGGGTCAGACCTGAAAAACCACATGAAATTCCAGAATCCATGGCTGAATTCAGGTTTGAATTTCACAGCTCCTCCAAAGCCTCCTGTCAGTTATGCTGCTATCATCATTAACAGTTTCTCATGATTCATAAATAACATGCAGCACTTTGTGAGACAGAGTTTTTTGTTCCCCAAAGTTAGATCTGGTTACACAGATGAAACAAATCAGCCATGGCATATATTAGGAAATTCAGAGGAATCCTAAGGAGCTTCTTCATGGTTAATGATGGCTAGCAACGCCAAAGTACTGTTGTGATGTAGAAGTGAATTAGCACGTGTCAGTGTCGTGGAAAAAATAGTTGCATGGGGGTTAGCGAAAGGAGGTTGGTTTCCTGGGGATTTTGGAGTGGTGGCACAGGAAGAGCGCAGTAGGGTCAGCATGGGAGCAGGGCGGAGATGCACTGCAGTATTTGCTGAAGGCAACTCAGCAGAGGAGAGACAGACACAGGGAGAAGAACAGGCTGCAGAGCAGCTGAAGGCAGGGCACGTAACTGTCAGGTTAAAACACAGAGAGAGATCAGTGGTCCAGGAAACGGACATTCAGAAAACACTTAATCACGTATAAAATGCTACTGGCAATAATTTCTACATAGGCATGACCGGTGCCTAATGCATGGCTATGTAATGGTGCATCAGAAGACATCCAGTGCTTCCTGGGGGAGGGTTTCTGCCTGCATAGCAACCAGGCATGGTGGCAGTACGAGTCAGGTGCTGCAGAAGGGGCCAAGGTACACGGTTTATCCCAGAGGATGACCTGGCTCAAAATGCTGAACAACACCCAACTCCTGCAGTTTGGAGTCTGTGTGCCCCCTGCGGATTGGCAAACTGTCATCATCTACTACCTGGGACTGTAATTCAGAGGTTATTCAGGAAAGGTGGTTTTAATTACCCTCTGAAATGAGTAATGAATGTGGCAAACAAATTCGAAATGGAACAGAAATTTTAAATGGAACACACAATTACTTACTGAATTAACACAAAAAAAATCTGCAATAAGGACAACAGGAGATGATAAAGATGAACAGTAAGATGATTTTACTCACTGAGAGTTTTTCCTTTGCTTGTTTAAACACACCAGGAGCCTGGTTTGTTTCACCACCTGCTGCTGAGAGACCCAAAGAAAGACTTCATAGTTAAAACCAAAAATAATAAGCATTTCCACTTAGTACACTTATTAGAACAATTAAATGCCTTGGAACTACTGTGAAAAGCAATTACTTTGTGAATTACTCTTAGTGAACTATATGCAGAAATGTACCTGCCTTAAAAATGCCCTGTATTCATCATACTTGAGGTAAAATGGTATTCTACACATTTCAAACAAATCAAAATTTTGTATTCGTGTTCCTGGAAGTCTAGAAACTACAGTAAAAAGTTCAAGAAATAGTTGACAACTGTAAAAGGCTCTAGTTCTGAAGGTCAATCCTCAGACACCTTAGCATCCTAATTTTCAGGACTGTCCTCTAAAAATCAGGCTCCTTTAAGTAATCCACAAATGAAAATTTTAAGAGAGGCCCCTGAAATCACCACTTTTCAAAATACTAGCCAACATTCCTAATGGGAAGAGAAAGATTCGCTGCTGAATTATCATCCTAGTTGCATCAACAAGGCCATGGGTCAACTAAGCCCTCAGACTTTAGCCATTCCAATTATACCTGGGACATCAAGTACATTAATTCAGTATTTCATTTATCTGACACAATGTGGTTTGAGGTAAGATTTTTCCATCCTTAAGAAAAGTTTTGGAATGAGGCAGCTTTTTGGAAAGCAGTTTATTAATTTTACCCCAACACTGTTTTTCAGGAAGTGATTTGCCACTTCAAAATGACATCTGAAACCTTTTGGCATCAGTGCCAGGATGTCCTTAGTAAATGCAGAAGCAGGACAGTGGTCACAGGTAACAACCTTTTGCTGTAAACCCAACTATCTTCCAACTGTAAAACCAACCCTAACACATGGTACAGGACAGAACCAATTAATTTTCTCCTTTCCTTTTCTGCCACGCTTCCCACTTTAGTTCTGCCTTCTTAATATAATTTCATTGCTTTTTTTTTAAATTGAAGGAATAGGAGCGAAAACTTGTGAGAAGGAAAAGAATATATAACTGCGTACTTCAGTTCTTCTGAATTTGTAACAGGGTTAGGTACAGCACAGCTCTCCTGCATCACATTTTACCACATTGGTTACTGCTGGGTTTGGTCTGTTTTGCATCTCTTCGAAATAATCACAAACAGCTTCTTTCCTCCTTCCCTTGGTATTTTGAACCCTAACCAGGCACCACTATGAAGTGGAAAGAACAGCTGTGCTGCTTGGGCTGACTTAACCTGAAAGCACCACAAATTCTCCGTCTGAACAAAAGATCTCTACAGGCTCCGATACCAGTATAAATACACAACAAACATGTTTTACCTCAGGAGGTGACCCCAGAATTGAAGACAAGGAACAGAAGCGTATCACATAGTGACTCATGCTCATAGCCAGGTAGTTGTCCTGGCCTTGCCACTGTAAACACTCCTCCGATGGCACAATGGCAGTGGCGTCTCACAGCCACTACCAAAACGTGAGTCGAATTGAGGTTCTACTCATGAACTACATCAAAGAAAAGACTTCACAACTCTTTGCTCAGAATTGGCCATACAGTTTCTTTTTCAAGTGGCAAGGATGAGCCTCCTAAAAAGCAATCTCACCCCTGTGGATATGGCACTGTGAGTTACCAGTATTTGCCAGTGCTTACCTCACAGTGACACGGGAATTTTTTTATGGTATTGAGGGGAAAATAGGCCACTAAGCAGAAAATATGAGCAAATATTAACTTTTTTTTGGTAGACACTTATGACTAGACATGCTTCACTTTAAAGTCACAGTAAATGCAACACGGCAGTTTTATCTGACTGCAGTACACTCAAAGTTGTCCCTACACTGCCGAGGGACTTTTGGTGGGGCTCCATTGGCTAGGTGTCACTAAAGCCGACAAGTCCATTCCACACAGGACACACTGACAGTTGAAACTGGCTTCAAGAAATGGTGCTGTATTTTATGTAAAAGGAAGAAGGTGAGAGAGACAATGTCCCTCTAAATTCCAGATCCTGGAAAAAGCTGTATGACTGGTTCAGGCTCAGGGATATGTAGGTTAACATATGGCTGCCTACATTCTTAAAAGTGCAGGTGCTGTGTGATATCCTTTCCCACGGCCTCCCCTCAAGTCCCATCAGTAAGTATAAAAAGGTGAGGCAGAAGGGAATACGGGACACTGAATTTTCCAGCAGCATTGAGTGTGGTGAAATATTCTACGAGATATTTCTGTTCACTTTGTGGTGTGGATCAAGCAACTCTGCTTTAGAGCCCAAACCTCAAAGTTCAACCCACATTACTGCAAATTTTATGATCAATCTGGGTCAATTATTTTGGTTGCTCTCCAACTCAGGATTTAAATGTACTGGGAAGTAATTTTTTTATTACGTTATTCACTTTGACTAATATATCTGCTTCACTAGGTGTTAAGTGAGAGAGAAACGCTGTCAGTTGCCGGGCAGCATGCATTTAAGGCACTGGGCAGGTTTCCTTATGTGATTCTATCGGTATGACTCCAGGGCTCCCAGGACACTACTGGCCAGAAAAGTTCCGAGGAGTTAGTGGCAGAGTATCTGAGGGCAAGACAGCACTGACCACATGGCTGTAGAAGTGTAGAGGAAGTTGAGAACACTACAAAGTCGACACTTTGCCTCCGCCCCATTTCCACCTTATCGAATCTCCTGGGTCTTTTAAAAGAATATGTGAATTATGGGTCATAACTTCCAAGCTGATCAAGCTGCACTTCAGCAAACAGCAAGTGGTAGCAAGAAGAGTGGCTTTAATCCTTATTTAAAATCCCTCACTCTTGGGTAGTTCTGGTCCAGAGCGCAAGTTAGGACAGCCTAGAGACTGCGAACTGAGGAGGAGCCATCACCGCAACACAGAGGAGCCTGGATCAGCCTTTCCTTCCCTGGCTCCATTTCTTGGGGCGGGAAGTAAATATGCCAGATGTCCTCACAGGAGCAAGGCAACGGGACCGAGTATTTACTTCTGTTGTCTGAGTGGAATACAACCAGGGGACAATACACACTTCATACAGTTGAGGCACGATATTAAAGCTACCGTCACATAACTATCCTTTTACTGTATTTTCACTAGTCAGACCTCCATGCCGAGACTGGTCTAAATTTAGGAGTGACTCACTGGTGCAAAACTGGATGGGAGTGACTTCTTAGGTACACTGTTGGTATTGCACTGTTTAACAGTTAATAGGGTGGGTAATAAATCCTGTTCTTTATTTTCTAAGCCATGAGAAGAGGCCTGTGTAGTTCGGCATTGCTGTGCGTGGTTCTTCTCTTAATGGCCTGTTTCACTCATGAACAACCGCACTGCATTGATCTCTGTTATAATTCACGAGAAAACCCTGTGTTACATGACAGAAAACCCGGCCTCTTTTAGCAATTTTTTTTTTTTTTTTTTAAGATCACCAGAAAAGTCAAGTTGTTCATCTTTCCACCCTGAACTCACAGTAACAACAAGTAACATGATGAAAATACTGAAACTGTACTTTTTGGTCCTCTAAATAACGATACACGTATCGAATTGTAACAGGAATCATTTGTTTCATCCTTTCATCTTCCTCTAACAAATATTAAGATTTTTGCTTGGAATGCACTCGTACTGTGAGCCCAGATTTCTTCTCTCTCAGCTTCATGCTGCATGTGGCTGGATTCCCCCTGTGGATTTTGACTGTACAGCATAAACGTCAGTGACAGATTGGGAAGTGTCAATGCAGATAACATCAATCAACAAAATATAAGTCTGAAACACTTCTTATTATGCATGAGAGTAAAAAAGCAAAATGATGGAAATGCATACCATGGTTTAAGCTGTCAACATTTTCCCACCAGAAAAAAACAAAAAAGCATAATTTAAAAAACGAAAAACCAACCAACCAAAAAAAAAGAAAAAAAAAGATGAGTAGAGATTCCTACAACACCACATTATAAGCACGATGCCAAGTTACAACGACAGCACTTGGAGCGCCAAGCAATGACAAGCATACATGATCATGGCCTCCATTAAATAAACAAACAAATACCAGGAATGAAAGAAGGAAAAAAACGAATGGTACAAACCACTAAAAAAGCAATACTATTTGTAAAGACTGATATTCTTGGAGGAAAAAATAAAAAAATAGAGAAGCTGCTATAGCCATGAGATTTACAAAACAAAAATGTCTATGTTTGCCAGCCACATTGCATAACTGAACAGAACGCAGTCACCTGTCTGCTTCCGTTTAACACAGGAGAGATGAGTTGGTCTAGTATATTTGATAGCAGGTTTTAAAATGATTTTCCTGGAGGGAGAGTGGGCCTGAACTTCAGTTTTTTTAGCAAGTTCAGCTTTCTTATACACTGCTATGGACAAGAAAACACAAAAACATAGAATCAGGAAAAAAACAGCAAAGAGTTTCATATGACAATACATCAAGTGTCAGGCCCACTGCTCCACAACTCCAACGCGATGCGTGGCTTCTATCGGGGTGAACAAAAACTAAATCGGAAGATTTTTTTAGGGGGAGCACCAGTGCATTAACCTTGGACGTGTAACCCAGTGATCAGTGGGGACACCTACAATGAAATGGGACCAGTGGAGCAGTGAGCCTTGCACATGGCTTTTCATATAGTCGTACAACTTCTAATTAAAAAGCACTACCATTAATACTGTTAAGGTACACATCATCTACAACACAGTAACTGGATAGTACTGTACAATATTAAAAGGAAAAAAAAAAAGAAAAAGTATATATTGTAATACGGAGTGTTAAATGAACCTTTTTTCCTTCTCACTTCATCTCTGGAGAGTGTGCTAGGTTCCTTTTTAGCTATTTTCCTTTCAGGAGTAGAAATCCTGCCTCTCCCAGTTTTAAAAGGTTTCTCTTTTTTATGCTTATCGAGAGATGATCTTCGCAATTCTCTCTCTGCCTTCTCCTCTTTAGGAACAGTCTCTAACTGTTCAGTCATGATGCTCCTATCATCATCTGTAGGATCAGAGCAAATTATAACAACAAACAAAAGATTAGTAACAAATGTTAACAATACTGCGGTGGAGCAGGGAAAAAAATAGTTGAAGACAGCAGACAGATTAATTAAAAAAGGCAGACTATTTTACCATTTTTCTGAAACATGCTGAGATTAGTATTACAACTATAATAATTTTGCTTCTTGATCATTAAGATTTGGAAGCAAAAATATTTAACAGACAAAACAGAAAGGATAATGCACACCTTGAGTATCTGCCCAGAGACTGTCTGTGTCCATGATGGAGTCATCGATTGTTGTTTCATCTTTGTAATCGTCACACGTCTCTGTCTTGTAGTCGGTGAGCAGGATTTCTTCTCTCTGGGGTGAAGCAGGAGCTTCTGGGGAGCCCTCTTTGGGCTCAACTTGCATGTCAGCCACTTCCTCAACCTCCAGCTCCTCTTCAGCCTGGGAGTCC